>NW_023416832.1:0-43501 GCF_012460135.2 Molothrus ater | reverse complement strand
TCCTCTGAGCTTCCTGCAGTTCTGCTGCAGCTTGCTTCTCTTCTCTACCCAGCTCTAACCCTTCCATCCTAGCTCTTCTTCCTGGTGCTCAGTGCTGGAACCTGCCAGGCTCTGTGCTCCCAGTGCCTGCAGTAGTCCTTGCCTCCCCTTGCCTGAGATGTCCAGTTCATGGCCCATCACTGCCCTTCCCTCTGCTAGCTGGCTAGTCAGGCTCACCTGCCCATTCTCCCACTCCTCCTTCAGCACCTGCCTCAGCTGCTCCCTTTGGTCTAGCTCTCTCTGCAGCCAGTACACCCTGTCTAGCAGCAGCCTTCTGACGCTGCTCTTCCTGCAGGACCTGCACACAAATGAAGACAGCTTTAAACTTCCCACCCACCGCTTGTGCGGCAAGCAAGACTAATGTGCTCACGCTTTCCAAAAGCATTTTGTTCTCATTCTCATTTTCATGAAGGGTCAGCTAAGAGACAATCCCATCCAGACAGACAGTGTCCAGAGAAGCAGCGCCCATAGGGAGAGCAGAGGAGTCCAAAACAGCGCACAAACTCTCTTTCCACAATCTGTGCCTCTTGACTGGCTCTGCTTGGTATCTTTTCTTGTTCAGCTTGCATGATGGCAATTTCCTGCTTCATTTCTCCTGCTCTCTCTGTACCTCAGCCAGGAAGTTTGCCCGTTCCTTCAGCTGCTCCAGTGCCTCCAAATGCTGTTGTTCCAGTTGTCTCTCCTGATGAGGGGGAGAGACAGTTCCAGATGAAGTCCCTGCAATGATCTCCAAAGAAAAAAAATGGAAGCTTCAACCCTCCAACAACCCCCCCCCTCCCCACTTGAAAAGTGCACATTAGAAGTGACTTTGTGCCCTCCAGCAATGCTGTTCTAACCCAAAAGTTAGAGGAGTGTCAGCAGGTGGAAGGAAGGAGATGCCACCTTTCTTCCCTGCTCTGTTGGCTTCCTGTTGTCTGGCCCTTCTCTCCTCAGGATTTCTGCCTCTTCTCAGAGGCTCTGTTCTCAAAGTCCCTCTGCCCTTTGATCAAGGAAGAGCTGCAGATGGACTGCAGGAAGAGGATGAGGCCAGCACCTCGATGACCCAGTCACTAGGCAGGCCACCAGCTGAAACACCAGCAACATGGGGCCTGTTGCATCTGCTTCAGGCTCAAAGGGAAGACAACTGTCCATCCACCATGGAAGGACAGAAAGCAAGGAACCCAGTTGCTGGCACTGCAGTTGGCAGCAAGCTCAGCAGCCGTCTCCTGCATGGCACGAGGCTGTGGGGAAGATCCTGCCCCTTCGCTGCCATGCTTTGGGTGGTGGGTCCACCAGCCTCCAGGTTATGCCCATCCTGAACCTGTGGCTGCATATACTATCCCAGCATTATCCTCTGGGTCTTCACAGACCTTGGACTATGAGCCCTTGAAGCCCCCTGCTGCCTGGCTCAGCAAGGTATAGCCCACAGCAGATGCTTGCGGCCATGTCACATACTCAGGCTGCTCTTCTGCTAAGCCAGCCCTCCAAAGTTGCCTGAAATCTTCAGGTGTGTATTGTTTCTTACCAGTTTTTGCAGGAGCTTTTTTTCTTCCACTTGCTGAGCAGATTGCCAGAGTCTTAGAGCCTTCCCGCACTGCTCCTCTGCCCAGCAGAGCTGTTGAGCCATGCGTTCACTTTGCTGCTGGCTGAGAGATCTTAGAGCCAGCAGCTCACGACGAAGGCCCCTCACATCCTCTGCAAACATGACACATGGCAAGAGTCAGAGACTCCACAAGCAGAGGAATGTGCTGAAGTGAAGCCCTTTCAGTTTCAGGCAAGGAGGGACCTGCCCTCAGCTCCTTCACTCCTCAGGAGCCTTGCGGACTGAGCTGGCTTGGGAGCAACTGCACTAGGCCCGGCCATCAGCAGAAACAAAGCGCACGAGGCTCTCACCGAGCATGGCCTCCTGGGCCTGCGTGGCTGTGCGCACTTGGGCTTGCACACGGCTCCTGGCCATCTCCAGCTCCGATATGTGCTGCTGAGCCTCCAGCAGGCTGCTTTGCAGGCTCTCCTTCTCTGACCTACAAGGTGTGAAGATGAAGAGCAATTGTTCCTGGCACACAGGGATAGTTTCTCCAGTAACCTGTGCCTTAAGATCCCTACACCTTAGTATGGAAAATGCCTTGCATGGAAACTCAGAGACAGCAGGACTATTTTACCACTTCACATAGTAAAGCAGGCCCCTCCAGGTGACTGGGCAGCCTTCCCTCATGACCTAGCCCAGCTGAGCTTGATCTCAGCAGCCAAAGCTCAAATTGCTGTTGCCTGACACGTGGTGTGCCCACCATGTATCTGCAAAGGAGCAAAAGCCCAGCCTCTGCTCACAGCCCTGAGCTCATCAGCACTTCCAAGTCACTCTGCAGGGGGACAGAACAGTGCTCTCCTGGCTGACTCGTCAATGTTTCATGCCATTCATTGTGTACGGATCGGTACTTTGTTTGCCAGGCACTCTCTGAGTAAAAGGGACTAAGGGAATTCACCAAACGATATAGTGAAGCCTCCGGCTTTCAGCAGCATGAGTAGGGAAGCAGAACTAGGTTTTTATCTGAACAAGAACTATCTCAGGGTAGGGACCGTTTCCTGCCATTTAAATGACTGGAATTTGATGAACAAGACCACTCGCTACCTTTATTTTTGGCTAACTAAGCCAGCAGTGCCCAAATATCTTGGCACTCTTTAAAAAGGAAGAAGCAGCAGCCAAAGGGACCTTGACAGGTTACACAGGTGGGCGGACAAGTGGGCAAGAATCAGCGCTCATCAAGAATGCCCAGACAATGTCAAGAAGTCACAAGGCCTTTCCCTTCTGCTGCTGCTGCTGTTTGTAAGCCGATCTTGCTCCGGCACTATACTTCACAAGAGTGAGCTCTGAAGGCTCTCAAGATTTTCAGCATGACCCTCCAGCTTCACCTGAAGCGTCAGCACCCTCCTCACAACAATCACATGGAAGAGCCTTGAATTTCAAAAATCCCATGGCAAACTGCTTGTCGTGGAAAAATCGACTATCAGCTGCACCCAAGGAGAAAGCAAAACCGGAGGGAAACTTCCGTTTTCTGCAAACATCTGCTCGGTTTCCCTGCTATTCAATTCATTGCCAAGTTGGCTTGCTTTGCACTCGTGCAAAGTGTAGGACTGTGCAAGGGGTCCCAAGCAGGTGCCCAAAAAGAGCTTTGAGTGCTTGAGCTGGCAGAAAAAAAAAACATTCGGATGACAGTATCCTTTTCTCTTTGCTTGTGTCTCCTTTATACTCTGTGTGAGAACCATCGGGAGAGCACACAGCAGGCTGTAAATCCTGACATCATGCCCAGCACCTTTGTAATTACAGACCTTCAATAATGTCCCACCCAGGGTCTCCTCCCTGCCCTTACCTGGCCTCTGCCAGCTGCTCTGAAAGGCCTTGTAGGTCCCGCTCTGTGGCTGCCAGTCGGGCTTCCAGGGCAGCATTCTCTTGCGCCAGCACCGCCTTCTCTCTGCACACCTGGGACAGTGTGTGCCCTTGGCGAGAGAACTCCTGGAGCAGCTTCTCCAGACCCCTGCGGGCTGGCCGCTGTGGGCGGCAAACCTGGAAGTGGGGGGGCACCATTTTTCAAGAGGAACAACAACAACAACAGCACAGTCTCTGTCTCAGCTTGCTGCCAGAAGCAGCATTCGGGGGGGTCTTGCCAGGACAAATCCCTCTCCCACAAGTGCTGCCTAGGAACAAGGGGAGCGTACCTTTGGCACTACCAGAGGAACGGCTTCCTTCAGCAGATCCCTTTGAGGCTGCCATTCCTCCTCTGTCTGTGCCACCACTTCAGACACCGTCTCTAGTGAGGAGTGGCACTGTCTCTCAAATGCAGCCAACTCCTTCCATCTACGACAAGCAAACAGACAAACAAGCCTTTAATTGCAACACGGTCTCCTTGCAAGACCAGGACTACATACCATGTCCCACGTAAGGCAGTCTCAGGGGCTTCCAACAGCCCTCTACTTCCACCTCCAAGAGAATGCTGCAATTCCCTTCCTAGACCAGCATCTCTGTCGTTCGTGCTGGTCAAAGAGTCACCACTGAGGAAGTCAAACTAGCTTCCAGAAGCCACAGAACATTTCCAGAAAGCTCAGGTACTCTCAGTATAACAGCTTCCTGCCTGCTGATTACAGAGCTTCCTGCCTGCTCCTTTCTCATTACAGTGGATACCAGACTTGCAAAAGCTTTTCTTTGGCTTGGGAAGTCCAGATGAATACTCCCACCATTCCTATTGCTCTCACTAGTGAAATAAGGAAAGAGCCTGCAAGCTATAACTTGGGGAGGAGGAGGGTATGATTTTCCAATCCAATTATCAAAGGATGGTTTAGGCTGGCAGAGACCCTAGGAAGCATCTAGCCCAGTCTTCAGTTCCAAGCACTTGGGTTAGCATCTGGACAGGCTGCTAAAGGCTCTGTCCATCTGGGACTTTTGAATTTCCAGGGGTGGAATCTGCACAAGCTCTCTGAGGCGCTTGTTCTGCTGCATGACTGCCTTTGCAGTTCAATGCTTTGCTGTCCTTAAGGCCAGCCTGAACCTCCCTTGCTTTTTACTCTGGTCTAGTTCAGAATGCTTTTTGTCAAGGTTTAAGAAGTGAGTCCCAGCAGGCAGCTCTGCTCTAGCTGGGTCAGCAGCCAGACCTGCCCTGGGCTGCCTTCCCCTGTCTGTGCTGAGCAAGTCAAAGGATGAGAAAGCCAAATTTGTTCTTTGACACTTGGCTTCCTAAAGCCCAGCAATGCCCACCCTTGCTGAGAGAAAGCGAAAAAGCTTAACACACACCTGAATTCCTGGATGCCGCGCACCGCATCCGTGCTCTCCTGCCGCTCCGCCTTTCCTGCCTGGGCCGAGGAGTCCTGACTGGCAAGAACCTCTCCTAGCGGGGCCTGCAAGGAATGGGCAGGGAAAAAGCACAAACAAGCAATAAGGAGCAGGCAAGTTGGCTCCTGAGAGCTGGCAGAAGCAGCAAGCAGTGACACAGCTCACCTGAAGGCAAAAGCTCATGTGTGGGGCTGCTCATGTGGTATTTCTGTGGTGTTTATGTCCCAAGTAACCCTTGAGTTGCTCTGGAAGTGTCTGAGTAGAAGCAGGGAACATTCCCCTGCTCTGCTCTGCTCAAGTGGCTTCCCCTCAGGATTTCAGGCCTTAGAGAGCAGCCAATAGGAACTGCATTCCAGCCCTTCACAGACAGACCTTGTCTCTGCCACGCAGAGCTGCTCAGGAGTCTTCTCAACAAACGTGGGTCACGTCCAAGTTAAGGGTGCAGTCGAAGCAGTGCCTGTAGCTACCTAGCTAGGGCGTGGAGAGGGGTAGGTCCCTGCAGGCAACAGTGGCTCCTCCACACCCCACAAGGCTGTGAACTGTGCCTTGGGACCTCTCTCTCTGCTGACAGCAGGGAGCCTGCACAGACTCTGGGCACAAAGGGGCTGCCTTTCACAGCAGTGGCCCTAAAGGACATCATGCTACCGCATATCTGACACCAAGGGAAGTTCACAGTCCCTGTGAGAATGCCAGGACAATGATGCCTGCATGTGAAAGTTCAGATGCCATTTCGCGTGGGTGGTCCGTGGCTGGGCTGAAGAGCTAGGTCATGGCAGGACTCCAGCCCACAGCATCCTCAGCCACAAAGGGCAAGTGCTGCCTGCTCAGAAACTTGCAGCCCTGCACTGCACCAAAGCTTTGCACTGAACCAACCAAAGCTGCCACTGATTGCTGCAGTATGCTCAGGCCCTGGACTGACAACACCTTTGTTGTCCTTTGCCTCCCCTTTAGCCTCTGGAGGAAGAGAGCGAGCCAGAGCAGGTTCTGCTGCTGCGGTGCTGCTCTGCAGACAGGCAGCAGCATGAGGGACAGGGAGGAACCTGTCATTTGGAACCTGACTTCTCCTGAGCTCTATCCCCAGATGTCCTGAAGAGAAGTCATGAATTTGGATAAAAGTGGGATGCTCACTCATTAAAACTCAATTCAAGTGGGCTAATGAGACGAATGTTTAGACAGGATTGCACATGCTTCTGAAGGAGCTACTTTAGCTAGGCTATAATTAGCATGCAGCCTCCTGTCTGCAAAGCTTGACTTTCATTAGTTCAAAGCTCTTCAGTGGAAAAGGAGGAAACTGATGGAATCCTTCTGGTCATGTTCATGCAGACTTTGATGTGGACTTTCCTTCGGCCTGCCAGGCCAAGCCCACAGCTTTCTCCACAATCCTCAGACAGCAGGAATTTCAAGGGTGCCCTTCCCACTCACCGAACCCTGGACTTCACTCCTTCCACGCCTGATGCAACCTGCCGGGGGCAAGGGAAAATGAACCAGGCACTCTTAGAAAACTGTTTGTGCTGAGGAATCCCACAGAACAAGTCCACCCAAGCAGAGAGCATTTTCCTTTCACAACATCCCTCCCGGAGCAACACTTCTTTAGCACAGCAAGCAGGACTGCAAACCAGTACCCTAGGCTGTGTCTACCTTTTGCTCGGCTTTGCCACTAAGGAACTAGGAACTTGGTCGTGAAGATGCAAATTGTTCCTTAGCAGTCAGTGCCTGCATGGGAGCTCATTGTCCAGCCTACAGCTAAAGCAGCTTTTTTCTCCTCTCTTTCCTGGACTTGCTTTTTCTTTTTGTACATTGCATGCAGGATGTCCCACGTGGTTGCTGTAAACAATTGCCCACAAAAGCTTCCAGCAAACCCCTCTTAGCACTTGCAGCGCTGTTGGGACACAGCACAGGCCCAGCTCCGGGCTTCAGGAGCACACACAAACTGCTCGGCACTTTGCCCTTCAGCGCAAAGCCAGTGGCTCTTGTAGCACACAGAGGGGCCCAGTTAGACAGGCACATCCTTTAAGGAGGGAATGCAGAAAAAAGATGCTCTTCCTCAGTTCTGCAGAGAAGCGCACAGTTTTTAGAAGGATGCCTGCAAAGCTCTCCCAGTCTGCATTTTGGAAGTTCCTACACCCTGCTGGGCCAGAGACACCCCTTTTCAGCTGAAGCTGTTGACAGGAACTTTACCAAGCCTATGGCATCTTGATGCCCTTGTTTTTCCAACACGCTGCCCCAAGGAAAAAATCTTCTATTTACCAGTCAAACGACGAAAAGCTTTCCGAGAAGCCGCCAATGAAAAGGCACTGCTGAATGCTCTACGGACTCGCTCCATCGCTTGAGCAGTGCTGCTCGAGTCCGTAGGCCGGGAAACAAAAATGGAAACAAAACCCTACTTGCACAGGTTTTGAGACCGTGCAAGGGAAAAAGGGAAAAACAGGACACTTGCACGAGTCCACGGACTGTGCAAGAAAATACAGAAGCAGAAGAACACCCGCTGTAAGCTGAGAACAGCTCAGTCGAGGTGATCCTCCTGCACCGAGCGTGCCAAGAGCTGCTCTGGACGCTGAGGCCTTGCAGGCAGCAGAACAACCTCCTGCTGACAAGGCTGTGACGTGGCAGCCCTCTGCTGACATCACAATAGCAGCTGCTGTGGGTTGGTCGGTGAATCCATGCATAGCAACCAAACCTTCTCTACAGCTAACGCAAAAGAATAGCCCAGAAAGTTCTCCTCTGCCCCAAAGCAGCACAAAACCCCCTTGCAGTCCGTAACCCACAGCTGAAAGGATCCAAGAGTAACACAAAACAGGCACCAAGCCCATACACCTTGTGTACCAAGCTGGACTCAGAGAAAGAGCCAGGATGTGAGGAAACCAAAGGCCACGTGCCCTTCTGCCCAGCAGCACTTCTGACTAAAACCAAGAAGAATTGCTTAAATTCTGTGGATGAAATTGTGCTTTGCTCGTATCCCGGAGAGTTCCCTCCATTGGAATGCCTGTCATTCCTGCCCGTTTGCTGCATGGCTAACATCAACCAGCAAATTGTAGGCCTTGCTGAAGGAAGAATGACACCTGAGTGGGGAGAAAAAGCCAAGTAACCAACCTGCTGCACACGCAGCACACTGCTGCTGCACAATGACGGCACCTCAAAGAAGCCTTTGGGGCCTGTGCCTCACTTCTGGCAGCTTCCCTGCAGTAGGCATCTGGCAGTCACAGGGATATGACTCTAATGGACACACAGGAAGAAGGAAAAGAACGTAAAATCCCAATGTAGGACAATGTAGAAGCTGATGGGAGGAGGAAACCAGTGTGACAAAATGGGCAAGTCCCACTTAAAAGGGAGTTATGAGGCAGAGACCAAATGGGTGGTCCAGCTGGTGGGCACACCTGAGGAAAACAGAGCCACCACAAGCTTTCCAAAGTTCGGAAGCTTCCTTCCCCCTCCTCTCCTCTGCCTTTGAAACCAGTTTTTGTCTCCCTCCTAAAAATAATTGCTTCATCATTAGCAGCAAGTGCCTGGAAAACCACTTGTGATTTTCTTTCTTAGTTAAAAACTAAAAAGAATGGAGAAAGATCTGGGCTTTTGCTCTTTGCCTGCTTTTGCAGCCATGGTAGCATTTTGGATGGGCTCTACACAAGTCCAGGTGTTTCCCAGCCCCAGGACCACCACTGGCATGAGCCCAGCAAGTGTAGCGGAGAGAGCAGCTGGTCAGGCACCACATGTGACGTGTGGGAGGCTGCATATTGTCCTGATGCAGATTCCCTCTGTGTGTCAGACTGAAAGTCAGGACAATTCTCAAGAAATGTCTGATTAGATGAGGAACCCCTTTGGATCCACAGACACCACATTTGCGCCTCACTGGTGTCATAATCCCCAATCTTTAAAATGTTGCTGGGTCACCTCAATTTCCTCCAGGCTAGACATCAGGGAATAGTTTCAAACATGCACTGCTTACAAATCAGTCCCCAGTGCCTGCATACCGTTTTCTGCCCACCATTCACAAAACGCCCCTATTTCCTCTAAGGAAAGCAACAGAAAGCTCTAGCAGCCTGCCCCCCACCCCAAGAGTTTCCAACCAATTTTTTCCTCTACTTTCTACATCCTATGTCTTAGCAAAAGTGCTTTCTGCCAGCACAGTGGAGACAGACTGTGCTGTTTCATTTTAGTTAAATGGTATGCTGTTTCACCCCTTGAAAATGTTCCGTTTATTCCAAGCCTGTGACCCTCCCCTGAAGTATCATGTATCTGTAATCCCACTGACCCGAGTTTTATTCCTCACCTACTTTGAATCTCGCTGTTAAGATGTGCAAGGGAGACCAGACTGTCTCTTGGCCCATTTCTCCCTTTCTCACCCTCCCTCTCTTCTCCCTCAGAAACCATGCTGCTCCTGGGGTGGCACCCCCAATAAACCCTCCTATAATTATCATACTCAGAAGCCTTGTGGAGTCTCCTTGCCTGCCTGCCTGCTACCAGCCAACATAAAGCTAAGGGGGCCCCCGAGGACTCCGCAGGGATCCTCAAAACAAACCGCAAGAGCCAAGCTGCTTGCTGAAACCCTGAACTTCAGTGCTCTTGAGAACAACACTTGGAAATCCCACTGGAATCAGCATTTCTTACAGGGATTGGCATTTGCTGAGGAATGGCTTACACTGCTCATCCTCTTGGCAGCTCACCTGGGCCTTGTGATAGAAAGAAGGAAGCTAAGTGAGTCTGTGGAGTTTCCTGGCAGGAACAAAGCCTTGGGAGAGCAAGCAGCATTCTCAGGCTGCTCTCAGGGGAAAATCCCAACAAGCTGAAGACACCTGGCTAAAGGGGTGAATAGCATTGTGAGCTATGCTGGCCTGCAATAGCAAGGTCCTGGACATGAAGGTAAGGGGCACAGTGTCCTCGTGTCCTGTTTCTGCATCTTTCTGGGAAGCAGAGGAATCCTGCCTCCGCCTGTGAGGAATTCAGCCTGGGAACTAATAGTTCCCTTCTGGTTTGGCTTTTGCCTTTTTTTCTTTTGGACAGCATTGCTTTGTAACATCAGCTGAGCCTGCTCCCAGGGTGCCTGAGTGGACCCTGTCAGCAAAGGAAGTGCAGGAAGCCTGGAGAGGAGGCACCTGTGCTTGAGGAGGCTTTGTGGCCTGCTAGCTCAGCACAGGACTGGGAATGAAAACAGCTAAATCCTGCACTCCATGGGAAGGTTCCCTTGCCGGTCAGCGTGCGCTGAAGCGAAGCTTTGCCCTGGCGCTGTGCCTTGCGGACGGACAGTCCCGTCGGTGGCTGCGCAGCTGCCCGAGGCTCTCCTCCCTCACAGAGGGGCCCCGGCCCGCCCCGGGCGCCCCCTGGCGGCTGCCCCGCCCCGCCCGCCCCGCGCAGGGGCGCTCCCTTTTCATGGCGCCGCCCAGCGGCAGCCGCCCCTCACTGCAGGCAAGGAGGAGGGACCGGCCCCTGCTGCTCCTCCTGTCACGTGTCTCCTTTCTTTTCCAAGAGACAGGAAGGCTCCAAAGGAAGCGTTTTCCAGCTGTGTCCCTCTGCTTTACTTGCTGGGGGCCGACAGTCTCCCTGAAGGTGGCCCTAGTGCATCCATAAGTTCTGGTGCAGGAAAAGGCCCCTTCCTTCTCCCACCAGCTGTCATTACTGCCTCAAAAGCACCGCCCAGCTCTGGAAGGAGAAACAGCCCAAGGCACAGTGGTGCCATCCCTGCTCAGCCGGGGCTTTCTGGCACAGCAGCAGCAGCAGCAGCAGCAGCAGCAGCAGCAGCAGCAGCAGCAGCAGCAGCAGGGCTTGCCTTGGCTTCACCTGGGAAGCCAGAAGCCTCTGTAAATCAGCACGTTCCCAGGCTGCATCAGCTCCTGCTGCTGGGTGAATCCTACTAGCTCTGATAATTTCCAAAAGGTTATAAAGGCAGCAGTGTAGACATACATGCAGAGCAACCAGCATCCAATAAATGTGTGAGAAGTTTCCCCACAGAAAGGAAAAGAAAAATGTGTCCTGGGAGCAAGATCTCAAGAAGAAATGATTGAGATTTGCAGTTATACACAGATTTGTTGCGGCATGTCTGCAACTAGCCTCTGTGAGTGAGCTGCACTCCCAGAGCCCAGAGCACGCTTGCTTAAACTGCTGAGGAATGAGGCAAGAGACGGGTCTTTGTGTTGAACTCCAGACATTGTTTATTGCACTGAAGAGGGTCTAGGGACAGAGACAAAATGGGGCCGAGGACACAGGGTTTTATATGGGAGGAATAAGGCGTGGAGCAACACAGTAAGCCAGGACCAATAGGTGACAAGTGAGGGGAGAACATTCTAGGGTGTGTACATAGAAGGAAAAAATGGCAGTTGAACTGGGTGATACCAACAAAACCTGCTGCATCAGCATGAGCCTGCAAATGCCCATGGACGAGACTATTGCCTTCTGAGAAGTATCTCTCTTTGACCTTGGTCATCTTTGCCCTGAGGTTAAAGTTCCAATGGTAGGCCCCTAGGCTTCCACACAGATTTAAGGTGCAACCATGATACTGTAAAAAAGGGAAGAAAATTCACCTTTCTGAAGAGGCAAGCTCCTCATTGTATCATGTGCACAGCCAGCCTTTATCAAAATCAAAGGGTAAAAAGAGGGTTACTCCAAGAGGTATGACTTCAATCTAGTTCTCTGCAAATTTCTTATATGTGTTGGGATAAATTACTGTTCCTTTCCTGTGGCCTTGCAAGTGGAGGAGAATAATAGTAATAGTAATAGTAATGATGATTTTATATATATATATATATATAAATATATATATATTTATATATATAAAATCATCATTATTAATACTATTATATATATATATAGTATGCACATTAAATTATGCATTAAAAATGGAAGTACTTAGATAATCAGGCAGTATTTGCAATTCGTAGACTATTGATTCCATAGCATGTTTGAAGAAACGATCTTAATTCTGTTGTAATAACTTTTAACTGACGTGGAATGAAGATTGAGTATTGTACTGATGAACTCTGTGAGCTTACTTAGGTTGCACCAGTGGAAGAACAATTTTGTTTAAAATGTGATGTAAATTACATACGACTTTGAAACACAAAGATGTTTTGTCCTTGTCATTTTAGAACAAAATTGTTCTTGCTCAAAATTCTGTTTATTAGGCAATGTAATGGTGTCCATTTGGATACATAAAAATTTAAAAGTCAGCTCCATTGCAACAACATATTCATTCAAATACTGGTTTAGGGAATGTTGCTGCCTTAGTGCAGCATAAATGACCACATTAGTTAAAAGTCAACCAATAAACAAATTCAGCTTTAAGTTATCATACAACTGCTGTTGTACAATTCTTTCAGGATCTTTTGCTGGTCACCGTGACTTTGAGAAATGTTAAAAGTCTCTTTCCTCAGCTTGAGTGCTTGAAGAATGAGTCGGAGCTTTTCAGTTCTTGGTCTCAAGGTTGTTTATTGCGTCTTATCTATAAAAAATTTTCTCTTACTCTGCTGAGCTCTGTCCAGCAGGACAGTTCTAGGCACACTGCCTGCCCCCAGGGTGGTGTTATGTCTTTATACTAAAAACTACATATATCATGTTTACAATCACTTTCTAATACTTATCACCTATGTTGACAGTGAGCTTCTACTCTAAACCAATCTAAAAGTGCCAACATCACAGCAGAAGATGGAGGCCAAGAAGAAGAAGGAGAAAGGCTGGACACACCCAGATCCCTCCGTCTTGCCTCCTGAACTCCCATTCTAGAAACCCCAAAATCTACTTTTCCACTCTGTGATAACTTCACTATTACTTTACCTAAAGTGTTGTGGCTTGCTGATCTTCATATAGGGTTGTTAATTTGCTCCACGGGTCATAATCAAAACTACAGGTGTTTTGGGCTCCGTGCCAGGGCTTCTGAGCCTCCTGGCAAGGGTCTTGGCCATTCTGGACAGCTAGAGAGATGTCCTATGTTCCCACACAATTCTAGCAGGATTTTCTTTTTCTCCTATTCTGCTACTTTTTTGTGACATTTGCTTTAGGACTCTGCTCTAGCAGGATGTTGATGACAGCTTCTAGTATTCTCTGCCTGGCATGCCTTCACAAAGATAAAGCTATGCTTTTAGGCCCCATGTGGGCCATTCATTTGCCAAAAATATCCAGTTAAAACATCATTGACGGGTGTAAATATGTGCTTCTTCATTGGTACCTGTTGCAGCGTGATTTCCTGTTTCACCTTTCCCAACCCCCTCAGGTGTGCCAACCTTTCCCATCCCCCTTTTGCCCTCCTGCCTAAGAGCTGTCAATCAACCTTAACATTCCAGCAAGGTGTCTTGTGATTGGCAGAAGTTCAAAAGATGCCCTTCAGGTCCGGGTTCATTGGCCCGTCCAAGCATCTATATCCCTTGAGGCTTCCCCTCCTCACACCTGGTTGGCCCTCACCTGTCCCTTCCCTCCCCCTGTCCCCGGGGCTTAAAAGGACACGAGACCACGTGGCTGGGAGTTCTATTGGGAGCTGTTACAACACTCAGAGGTCTACCACCCTAAAATAAAACTCTGGATTAAGACTCTACAATAGAACCCGCTCCTTTTCTCTTCACCGTCGCCTGAACCTTTTCCACCAGAGGTAAACTGAGTTCCTACTTTGCCTGGATTTGTTCCCAGTGCCTAGCTGCAGCATCCAGCCGGCCAAAGGTATCTCTGGGGTAAAACGCCACAGCTGCTGCCTTTGGTCTAGCAGCGAGGGCTAGACGAAGCCAGGCACCCCACACCCAGAAACATTGGGATTAATATTCTATATATTGGCGCCGAGACATGTGGCTGCACAGACCTGCAGCCCCAAAAGGATCCTCAGAACCTTGGAAAAGCCTTACGGCAGCTTAAGCTTCCACTGGAAGAGCTGTGGTTGCACAGCTCTCCAGAGAGACTTTGGGACTGAACCCACAAGAAGCCTCGAGGAGCGCATTGCGCCTCTGGAAAGTGCAGCTCCTTTATGGTGAGCGAATTTTCCAGGGGAGGATAGGGGAGCCCCTCCTGCCCAAGGGGTCCTATTCAGTGAAGAGACCAGCCTGCCTGACTTTGCCAGCAACAGCTTCAATTTCGTTGAGTATTTCTGCTCCTTGAGGGGGTAGAAGCTTAAACTGCGTCTCTGCTGTGAGAGTTGTTCTTTTTTGCTCTTGTATTTAGGCTGCGCAGCCCTGTGGAGCTAAGGCGGTTCCCTGTGTAAAGCTTTAACTCTGCGGCGTGTTTTCGCCGCTTTTGGGACTCGCGCCATCAGTCGGAGGAGCAGGACAGCTCTGCCTGCCCCTCCCCCGGCTCGGCAGCGCGGCGTGCTCTCTCTCGGTGCGGGGGGGCTGCTCTCTCTCGGTGCGCAGGGGTGGGGGGTGCTCCCTACACGCGGCGCGGAGCGGCCCCGGTTTCGGCTCGCCACGTGGCGCGGGGGGGCTGCGTTCGCGGGCGGAGGAGGCTTTGTCTGTCTCTCCATGCGGCCGGGGCGGATCCCCATTCCCTGCTGCTGTTGCCGCGGCAATTTTAAAAGCAATATATACAGCTGCATTGTGAAAGCTTTTGTCTGATACCGCTTTTTAACCGTGGTCTTTTTAGAAATTGGTAGCTGATTTTGGCTTTGCATTCGGTCGGCGGGACTTTGTTCTGTGCCATTTACATCTAAGATGGGCTAAAATTAAGCGCAGCACAAAAAGGAGTGTGTTATCATATTATTGGAATTTTAGGTAGTGCAAATGTAAAGTTCTCTAAAGGAAAATTGAAACAGTTTATAAGGTGGATATTTCTACACTTCCCTTAAACTTCTCCTGAGGAAGTCCACAATGTTCAGTTATGGCATAAAGTAGGGCATGAATTGATAACCTTGGGACAGTCTGGGAATACATCCTCAGCTAAATTTGTGTTCCGGAGCTTACATATTCGGACAGCATTGCTGAAACAATGGGAATTGGAGAAAAAGCCCAATGTCAAGCCATGTACCTCTGCTCTCCCTGGTTCCCCCCCGTTCCAGCCCTAAATCTCTTACCCCAAAACTTGGTATTTTTAAGAGAGCAAATCCTGCTCATGTTCTGGGAAGTCGACTCCAGGTCCGGTAAGAAGCGGCTGTTTGGGCGCAGAGAAGAGGGCACAGGGAATGCAGAGGGCCCGGGCACTGGGACAGCCTTTCCTGGCTGCTCTTTGAAGAAGGGTCTTAACAGGGAGCAGAGCACTTGCTGCCTGCTGTGTCTCCTCCAGCTGCGTCAGGGCTGAGCCCAAAGGGCTCCAGCAGGGAGAATCTCCCTCCTGGAGGCGGCGGCGGCGGCGGAAGGTCCTGCTGCCTTGTAAATGGCCTGGAGAGCTGGCTTCTCTAAGACATTTGGAGGGGAAATTCCCAGAAGCCTCAGTCAGCTGAGGCCATTCTGGCTGCAGGAGCAGCAAAATCCTTAGGTTGGTGAGCAAAAGGCCACTCTCGGGGACCAGGATCAAAGGGTTGGGCAGCAAAAACCAGGGACTTGGAGCAAATGACAGTGTTTCACCCACATGGGATACAGTCGCTTGAATGTCTGGAGAGGCAAAGTAGCTGCAAGGCAGCACCTGTGATTTTTTGGCTCATTTTTAATGTGGTGGGGCGGCTAAAGCCTCTTCCCTCTTGATCTTGCAGGAGGCTCTGGAGATGCTGCTCTCAGAGGGGCCTGCAACACCTCAAGGCCACCCCATGGCTGATTATCATTACGCAGGTAAGCAAAGCAGAGCTTCTTGCGTCCCTGACAGATGCTGCCGTCCCCTTCATTGTTGTGGCAAGGGTTTCTGCTTAAAGCAATTGTGCTTAACACCAGCACAAGGTCTTGTCTCCTCTGCGGGTGGGGAAGCACCAGCATCTAGTCCTTCAGCTTTACTTCTTTTCCAATCCTTCTCCCCGGGCAATGCCTGCTCTTGTCTTCATGACCTTCTGAGGGAGCAGACACGTACACACACGTGAATGACGGCCTGCCACCATTTTCTTTCGGCAGCCAGTGGGATCTACTTGGTGTGGATCAAGGGATGCGTTTACTACCCGCTGCTTTTTCTTGCCAGGCTCTGATAGATGGACACCTGAGGAGAAGGAGTCCTTCCAAAAGGCTTTCCACACCTACGGCAAGGATTTTCATCTCATCCAGAAGCAGGTAAAGCCACGGGACATTCTTTACCCGAGCAGATCGTCAGGAGGAAAGCTTGGTTATTTCTGGGAACAAGCACTGGGCTTCAGTCTCTCTCTTCTCAAGTACCAAGTATCTTCAAGAAGTAACAAAAGGGGACATCAAAAGCCTGTGTCAAAAGGATGATCCTGCCTCTCCAGCCCTTTTCTCCAAGCTCTTTTGGAAGATGAAGCTTTCTTCTGTCAGACTTGTCGCACAGGTCTGCTGCTGCTTCCACAAGACGGTGTGCTGGCATAACTGGAGGGAAGCGGGGAAAGAAGAACTGTGCTAGATGGATTTGTTGTTGATCTGTGCATTGCGTGTATTACCACCTAGCAGAATACACGGTTTAAGACATTGCATGATGCCTCTCTTTCCCCATGTTGATTTCATTTTACACCCTACTCCATTTACTTCATGCTTTTCCTTCCTAGTTCACTCCATATTCTACTTTTTCCCCAGTGCACCCGACACCATTTTCGACTCCTTCTTTTTCTCTTCACAACAGATCCAGACTAAGACCGTGGCACAGTGTGTGGAGTACTACTACTCCTGGAAAAAGGAGCATAAACTTGCCAGCACTCTGGCTCAGGTGAGGGGCAAGAAAATCGAGACGTGCCAGGAAGGTCGAGAAACTGGCAGAAGGGGAGAAAAGCTGCTGGCGAGCCATGCCAGACGCCCCTTTGCCAGGATCACATCGTCCCATGCGCTGGGAAAGGCACAGCAGATGCTGCCCGGGGCTTCCTTGTGCTGCTGCCCTGAAGTATGCAATTCTGGAGCCTAACTTTGACCCAAGGAAGCAGCAGCGCCACCAAAATGGGCTTTGACTCTCTACAGATGGGCTTCTCAAGGGCTGGCACCCTCGCTGACTCCAATCAGACCCTTAATTCCCCACTGCTTGCTGACATCAGCAATCCAGGCTGCCTTTGTGGATATGCTGCAGATTTTCAGGGAGTTTTTCTAGCATCGCAGCATACTCCCCAAGAAGGAGCTGCCGGTGCCGTGGCTCCCCTAAAACTTTCCTTACCGGCAAAGAGCAATTTGCTTCACATCATGTGAGAGAGAGAGAGAGAGAGAGAGACAGGGAGGGAGATTATTTTGGGGACTAGAAAATGGCTAACCATGTGTCTACCCTAATTGGACTGAATTTAAATGCCATTGCCTAGACATTTGTGGAGGAAAAGCAGAGAGAAATAGATGTTAGGCAGAAAGGTAGAAATAAGAAATGTAGAGCTCTAAATAGGCAGGTATTTATCCCACCCCTTTGGCCTGTAGAAAAGAGGAGTATTTTCCTCCAAGCTCTGGGTTGGCAGCCCGCCGCAGCCCATTGGCAAAGGCAGCCGTTTTCTCAGCTCTTGAGGGTCTGGAAGGATTTGCTTAGGCCGATAGATTTTTGTGCTGGATGCTCTGATTTCCAGCTTTGTGAGAGGAAGGAAGCATTGATAAGGACTCTTTGATTTCCAGAGTGTGGGCAAAGCAAAGAGGAGGAAAAGCCCTCCCAGAAAGGAGAACGGGGAGACAGGGAAGAGAAGCCGCAAGAGGGCTCGCAGCGCCGAGTGTCCCTGCTGCCAAGCGCGCCAGCCGCCCCGCTCGGCGGGAGGCCCCTTTCCCTGCGGGCAGTGCAAACGGTGCGTAAGTTCCTCCTCTTTCTGCTCAAAGCTGCGCCTTTGGACTAAAACAGGCTGACCCTTTTCAAAGGCACCGCAGGGGAAGCTGGGGGCACTTGCAGCATCGCCCCCGGCAGCCGTGGTCAAGCTTAACACCCACCTCAAACCCAAAGAGCTTAGGTAAAACCCAGCCTTCACAATGAAACCTTGCCGTGCCCCAACAAGACACAGTTCATACAAGTAGGAATAGATCCATCAAAGCTTGGTTTGATGCTGCTGATCAAATTCAAAAGAGGATGCAGCAAAAGGAGGAAGACATTTCAAGGCATTGAAAGTAGAACCATCAGACTCATGGTGCTGATCAATTCACAAATGTGCCACTGCCCGAAAAGACAGAAATTCCTACTCAAACGGAGATCTCGGCACTTGGTTTCATGGTGTGTACTAAAGTGAGCAATGGATGGTTTGTTTCCTATCTTGCAGGGTGTTTGAAACCGTGAAGGAAAGGAACAACCACAGGAGAAGACATCGGCCTCGGAAGGCAGCAGAGCCTCTCGCCAAGAAGAAAAGACCAAATTAGACAACCCTGCAGGTTGTCCAGGGCTAGCAAGAGTTAGGTATCAATAGGACTAGATAGGAATAGGACTGTTTTTTAAGCTTTTAGGGTAGTTTAATCTTCTACTTAGTTAGTTGACATGATAGGAATCTCCTCAATTTAGTCGTTAAGATCCATTAGTATTATTCAAGATTCAATAGTTTTATTAGATTTATCAATAAATTTCAAAGGTTGGGTGTTGTCTATGCTCTGCCTTTTGTCATTTTGCCTTTGTTGAGAGCCAATGGGTCTTTATCATTAAACCAAAGTTTGTTCCATTTTGTCTTTTTGTCTGTATGAAAACACTCCGGCAATGTTTGTTCCATTTGCCTGGTGTTGCAAAGACGGCACTTGCCCTGAGAGAAGAATCTGGGCAGGCGCCACCTCCCCCGGGCCCAGCCCCTTGCTCAGCTGGCAGGACTTACTGAGGTGTGTCTCCTTTACTGCCAGTGAAATAAGGCTGGGGCTTCAGCCTTTGATTCCTCAACATCTCAGCTGGGAGTGGAAAGGGAGGCTTTGTTTAATTCACGGAATTGGATCTAGATGAGTGGTCTGGTCTCACCATATTTTCTGGCATAAAAGCAGCGGCTTTAGTCCTTTTTGGAGCCCAGCAACATAACTTTGTTTCATTTTGGGGGACTGATGGAGCTGACCACCTTGGAGGACGTTTCTAAGCCCTCCGATTCTATCCAATTCCTATCCGCATGCGCCACAAAGGCATGGCTAGTTCAGTTTCAGTTTCTCTCGAAAGGACCAGTGTCCCGCTCTGGGCCTCCAGCAATCTCCTTAGCTAAAGCAGAGCGGGTGTGATCATTATCCTCTGACTTCTCACAGCTCGGGCACTTGCGCCAAAGAAGAATCAAAGGCACTCTTTCTTCGAGGCCAGCAAATGGCCCTGCCTAGCAAGGCTTTGGTGGCAGGGGCTGTGGAGGGTGGAGAGGGGGCGAGGGAGGGGGCAATTGCCAGGCTGCTTCTGGGAAGCCGAGGGAAGCTTGCCCTTGTCTGATGGAGGCGGTGCAGGTGGGCTTTGGATGCTACAAAGTATCTGCCTTGCAGTGGGACTTGTTCCAGCTGCCCCCTCAGTTTGCTGGCCAGTGGCTAACGTGCAGGCTGGGAAGGAAGCAAGATTGGGACTGAAGCAAGATTTGCTTTTCCTTAACGACAGGCAGGAAAGCAGCAAAGCTGCCTGGGTTTTGTCATATCTGGGATCTAGGCATTAAAACCAATGTGAAGGCCAGCAGTGTGGAAAGGGAATTCTGTTAGTGTTGCTTTCTTAGAGGAATGGCAGAGTCTTTTGGGGACAAACACCGAGCTTCTCCAAGGGAGCTGGAAGAGGGCTATAGAAATTCTGCATGAATGTTTGCTAGAGAAATGCCCGTGTGCTGTCCCTGTGTGTGTGTGTGTGTCCCCATCAGTTGCCCTGAAAAACATCCTGTTTCTCCAAGTTTCAAGGGAGGAGTGATGAGGTGAGAGACCAGCTCAGAGGCCCAAAGGAGGGAAAACATGCAGTGACATTATTGGGCAGCAAAAGGAGAATTGAGAAAGGGGGCAGGATGAATGGCTCCACTTTGAGAGGAAGCTCTGGAGTTGGCTCTGCGCTGGACAACTTGCAAATTCCAGCTCCTCTCAGAGCTGGAGGAGAGCCAGTGGGAGGAGCCCTTCTGGTTCTCCAGGGCAGGAGATGAGGTCTGGGCCCTTGCACAGAGGCAGGCTCCTGTGCACGTTCAGCTGGAGGCACCTTGCAGAGAAGCACCGGGAAGACCCAGGGCTGTCCCTGCACTGCTTTTGCCCGTCTCATCAGACGACTGAGGAGAAAAGGCCCCATGGGAAGCTTCTCAGAGCAAACTTGCAGCAGAAGAAGTACAAGGGCCAGAGGCGGCCCATGCCTCTTTCTGTCCCATGGCTCCCCTGGGGTTCTAGATGGAATGTTGGGCTGTGCCCATAGCAACTGTCGTTGTCTCCTGCTCCTGCGGCCCTTGCTGGAACGCTGGTGGAGCAGCGCTGGAGCAGCAGCTGCAGGATCAGCTCCTGGGCTGTCCCTGACCAGCCGCCTTCTGCACTCAGCGCCAGACCCGGCCTCTGCACCGACGTCCTGGTCTCCTCGTCTGCCTCCGGGCATCCCCAGAGCACTTGGGAACCGTCCAAGGTAAGAAAATCCCCGTTTGCCCTCAAAGCACTAGCACAGGGGCAGGAGGCTCCAGCTGCCTCTCCCACCAAGCACGACACACAGGCTGCGTGCTCACTTTCCCCAGACGAGCTTCCACGTGAAAGCAGGCTGCAGCTTCTGAAGGAATCATGTTGCCTCCAGGGGAAACACAGACCTTTCCATAGAGGACCTAGAGAGGTGTCCCAGTGCAGTTGCAGATCCTCGTCCACGGATGACCTGATTAAAAGTTCTTGGCACCCATTTCAGTCCTCAAACTATCTTGTGCTGACCCCAAAACAAATTGTTTGTGGCTGAGCACTTCAGGGCTTCAGTGTCAACAAATCCCCTTATGCCCTGACTCTGCTCACACCCGCTCCAAAGCTTCAAACACCAGAATGATGGCACTTCTCCTCTGGCATCCCTGTCCTTCAGGGCATAGAAGCATTTGACTGGGCTTCTCCTCAAACACAGGCTTTCAACTTCAAAAACCATCTGGGATCAGCAATTCTTATATACTGACGTAGTTCCATGGCTTATAGATCCATGCTATTTTAATATCTTTATAGATTCTTTTTCCAGTGCACGTAGGGCTGGTTCTACCTCATGCTCAGGGGCGGCCGTCAAATGCCATCTCCTCAAGAGCACAATCACAGTAGCACAGAATTTCCTGGCTTGGAAGGGATTCTCAAAGATCACTGAGCCCAAGTCCAGGGCCTGCCCAGGGCAGCCTCAACAATCACAGCCTGTGCCCAAGAGCAGTGTCCAAACACTTTTGGAGCTCAGTCAGGCTTGGTGCTGTGCCCCCTTCCCTGGGGAGGCTGTTGCAGTGCCCAAGCAGCCTCTGGCTGAAGAACCTTTTCCTTCTATCCAACCTAAGCCTGCACTGGCACATCTCCCCTGCCATTGTCTGGGCTCTTCTCAGTGGCCCCGGGAGTGAAGAGAGTAGTGCATGGCCTTGTGCTTGCCCTCCTGAGGAAGCTGCTGACTGCTAGAGGGTCCTGCCTAGGACATTCCATGTCAAAAAGGCGGCAAAGAGAAAGGAGCTGGGACACAGGAGCTCGGGCTTTGCAATGATGAGGATGAGAAGGAAGGATTTTTAACTGGAGCATTGCTTTGATCTCTTTCAGGTGGAAAGGAGAGGCACAATGAAAAGGAAAGCAAGAGCCCAGATTCAGCCGTGAGTTTTGGCATAGGGTTAAAGGACAGCAAACTGGAGGAATGGCGAGGAGGAGAACTGCTCTTTCAGAGTCAGGGTGGCATTGGTTCAAGCCTGTGGGTGCACAGGAAGGCTCTCTTGACCACTTGCCTTTCTCACCTCCACCTCCTTCTTCCTTTAGACACATCAATGTTGGCAGCGACTTTCAGGCTGAGCTGCCAGAGCTGCAGAGCAGAGCACCAAGTGAGGATGAAGAGCCTGCAACCCTGGTCTGGAAGCCCTGGGGGGAGGATGACTCTGACATGGAAAAACCTGACAGAGGTAGCTTTGCTTCAAGCTTTTCTTCCACCCCTGAGCTACTTGGGTCTTTAAAAGGCTCCTTTTGCGTAAAAAGGCAGCCTTTTGCAGGCTCTGCTTCTCTCCTTGTCTCGCCCATCTTCCCATGTAGAAGTGTTAGAGGCAAGGAGCAAGAGCAAGCACCTTGCTCTCCAAATTGGTCAGGGCCGTCTGCCACTGGAAGAGCGGAGATTGGCCCCCACTTCTTCTTACAGAAGCTGCTTTGGAGGGAGAGCCAGCACTGCGTGGGCCCTTGGTTCAGCTGGCCCTGGCTTTGCTCTCCTTTTCATACTCTCCAAGCTGCTGTCTTTAGCTCCCGGCCTTTCCTTCTGCCTTGCATGGCAGTCTTTGCCCTTGCTGGCCTCAAGGCTGACTTTCGGTGGGTTTTTTGTTGTGCTTGCAGTAAGAGAACTGTTGGACATGGCCAGCTCCCGTGGCATTCCCGGGGCAGCAGCTAACCTGGAGCGCGCCCTGCACTGCCTGCACCGGGCACGCGGCAGCGTTCCGGTAAGAAGCGGCTGTTTGGGCGCAGAGAAGAGGGCACAGGGAATGCAGAGGGCCCGGGCACTGGGACAGCCTTTCCTGGCTGCTCTTTGAAGAAGGGTCTTAACAGGGAGCAGAGCACTTGCTGCCTGCTGTGTCTCCTCCAGCTGCGTCAGGGCTGAGCCCAAAGGGCTCCAGCAGGGAGAATCTCCCTCCTGGAGGCGGCGGCGGCGGCGGAAGGTCCTGCTGCCTTGTAAATGGCCTGGAGAGCTGGCTTCTCTAAGACATTTGGAGGGGAAATTCCCAGAAGCCTCAGTCAGCTGAGGCCATTCTGGCTGCAGGAGCAGCAAAATCCTTAGGTTGGTGAGCAAAAGGCCACTCTCGGGGACCAGGATCAAAGGGTTGGGCAGCAAAAACCAGGGACTTGGAGCAAATGACAGTGTTTCACCCACATGGGATACAGTCGCTTGAATGTCTGGAGAGGCAAAGTAGCTGCAAGGCAGCACCTGTGATTTTTTGGCTCATTTTTAATGTGGTGGGGCGGCTAAAGCCTCTTCCCTCTTGATCTTGCAGGAGGCTCTGGAGATGCTGCTCTCAGAGGGGCCTGCAACACCTCAAGGCCACCCCATGGCTGATTATCATTACGCAGGTAAGCAAAGCAGAGCTTCTTGCGTCCCTGACAGATGCTGCCGTCCCCTTCATTGTTGTGGCAAGGGTTTCTGCTTAAAGCAATTGTGCTTAACACCAGCACAAGGTCTTGTCTCCTCTGCGGGTGGGGAAGCACCAGCATCTAGTCCTTCAGCTTTACTTCTTTTCCAATCCTTCTCCCCGGGCAATGCCTGCTCTTGTCTTCATGACCTTCTGAGGGAGCAGACACGTACACACACGTGAATGACGGCCTGCCACCATTTTCTTTCGGCAGCCAGTGGGATCTACTTGGTGTGGATCAAGGGATGCGTTTACTACCCGCTGCTTTTTCTTGCCAGGCTCTGATAGATGGACACCTGAGGAGAAGGAGTCCTTCCAAAAGGCTTTCCACACCTACGGCAAGGATTTTCATCTCATCCAGAAGCAGGTAAAGCCACGGGACATTCTTTACCCGAGCAGATCGTCAGGAGGAAAGCTTGGTTATTTCTGGGAACAAGCCCTGGGCTTCAGTCTCTCTCTTCTCAAGTACCAAGTATCTTCAAGAAGTAACAAAAGGGGACATCAAAAGCCTGTGTCAAAAGGATGATCCTGCCTCTCCAGCCCTTTTCTCCAAGCTCTTTTGGAAGATGAAGCTTTCTTCTGTCAGACTTGTCGCACAGGTCTGCTGCTGCTTCCACAAGACGGTGTGCTGGCATAACTGGAGGGAAGCGGGGAAAGAAGAACTGTGCTAGATGGATTTGTTGTTGATCTGTGCATTGCGTGTATTACCACCTAGCAGAATACACGGTTTAAGACATTGCATGATGCCTCTCTTTCCCCATGTTGATTTCATTTTACACCCTACTCCATTTACTTCATGCTTTTCCTTCCTAGTTCACTCCATATTCTACTTTTTCCCCAGTGCACCCGACACCATTTTCGACTCCTTCTTTTTCTCTTCACAACAGATCCAGACTAAGACCGTGGCACAGTGTGTGGAGTACTACTACTCCTGGAAAAAGGAGCATAAACTTGCCAGCACTCTGGCTCAGGTGAGGGGCAAGAAAATCGAGACGTGCCAGGAAGGTCGAGAAACTGGCAGAAGGGGAGAAAAGCTGCTGGCGAGCCATGCCAGACGCCCCTTTGCCAGGATCACATCGTCCCATGCGCTGGGAAAGGCACAGCAGATGCTGCCCGGGGCTTCCTTGTGCTGCTGCCCTGAAGTATGCAATTCTGGAGCCTAACTTTGACCCAAGGAAGCAGCAGCGCCACCAAAATGGGCTTTGACTCTCTACAGATGGGCTTCTCAAGGGCTGGCACCCTCGCTGACTCCAATCAGACCCTTAATTCCCCACTGCTTGCTGACATCAGCAATCCAGGCTGCCTTTGTGGATATGCTGCAGATTTTCAGGGAGTTTTTCTAGCATCGCAGCATACTCCCCAAGAAGGAGCTGCCGGTGCCGTGGCTCCCCTAAAACTTTCCTTACCGGCAAAGAGCAATTTGCTTCACATCATGTGAGAGAGAGAGAGAGAGAGAGAGACAGGGAGGGAGATTATTTTGGGGACTAGAAAATGGCTAACCATGTGTCTACCCTAATTGGACTGAATTTAAATGCCATTGCCTAGACATTTGTGGAGGAAAAGCAGAGAGAAATAGATGTTAGGCAGAAAGGTAGAAATAAGAAATGTAGAGCTCTAAATAGGCAGGTATTTATCCCACCCCTTTGGCCTGTAGAAAAGAGGAGTATTTTCCTCCAAGCTCTGGGTTGGCAGCCCGCCGCAGCCCATTGGCAAAGGCAGCCGTTTTCTCAGCTCTTGAGGGTCTGGAAGGATTTGCTTAGGCCGATAGATTTTTGTGCTGGATGCTCTGATTTCCAGCTTTGTGAGAGGAAGGAAGCATTGATAAGGACTCTTTGATTTCCAGAGTGTGGGCAAAGCAAAGAGGAGGAAAAGCCCTCCCAGAAAGGAGAACGGGGAGACAGGGAAGAGAAGCCGCAAGAGGGCTCGCAGCGCCGAGTGTCCCTGCTGCCAAGCGCGCCAGCCGCCCCGCTCGGCGGGAGGCCCCTTTCCCTGCGGGCAGTGCAAACGGTGCGTAAGTTCCTCCTCTTTCTGCTCAAAGCTGCGCCTTTGGACTAAAACAGGCTGACCCTTTTCAAAGGCACCGCAGGGGAAGCTGGGGGCACTTGCAGCATCGCCCCCGGCAGCCGTGGTCAAGCTTAACACCCACCTCAAACCCAAAGAGCTTAGGTAAAACCCAGCCTTCACAATGAAACCTTGCCGTGCCCCAACAAGACACAGTTCATACAAGTAGGAATAGATCCATCAAAGCTTGGTTTGATGCTGCTGATCAAATTCAAAAGAGGATGCAGCAAAAGGAGGAAGACATTTCAAGGCATTGAAAGTAGAACCATCAGACTCATGGTGCTGATCAATTCACAAATGTGCCACTGCCCGAAAAGACAGAAATTCCTACTCAAACGGAGATCTCGGCACTTGGTTTCATGGTGTGTACTAAAGTGAGCAATGGATGGTTTGTTTCCTATCTTGCAGGGTGTTTGAAACCGTGAAGGAAAGGAACAACCACAGGAGAAGACATCGGCCTCGGAAGGCAGCAGAGCCTCTCGCCAAGAAGAAAAGACCAAATTAGACAACCCTGCAGGTTGTCCAGGGCTAGCAAGAGTTAGGTATCAATAGGACTAGATAGGAATAGGACTGTTTTTTAAGCTTTTAGGGTAGTTTAATCTTCTACTTAGTTAGTTGACATGATAGGAATCTCCTCAATTTAGTCGTTAAGATCCATTAGTATTATTCAAGATTCAATAGTTTTATTAGATTTATCAATAAATTTCAAAGGTTGGGTGTTGTCTATGCTCTGCCTTTTGTCATTTTGCCTTTGTTGAGAGCCAATGGGTCTTTATCATTAAACCAAAGTTTGTTCCATTTTGTCTTTTTGTCTGTATGAAAACACTCCGGCAATGTTTGTTCCATTTGCCTGGTGTTGCAAAGACGGCACTTGCCCTGAGAGAAGAATCTGGGCAGGCGCCACCTCCCCCGGGCCCAGCCCCTTGCTCAGCTGGCAGGACTTACTGAGGTGTGTCTCCTTTACTGCCAGTGAAATAAGGCTGGGGCTTCAGCCTTTGATTCCTCAACATCTCAGCTGGGAGTGGAAAGGGAGGCTTTGTTTAATTCACGGAATTGGATCTAGATGAGTGGTCTGGTCTCACCATATTTTCTGGCATAAAAGCAGCGGCTTTAGTCCTTTTTGGAGCCCAGCAACATAACTTTGTTTCATTTTGGGGGACTGATGGAGCTGACCACCTTGGAGGACGTTTCTAAGCCCTCCGATTCTATCCAATTCCTATCCGCATGCGCCACAAAGGCATGGCTAGTTCAGTTTCAGTTTCTCTCGAAAGGACCAGTGTCCCGCTCTGGGCCTCCAGCAATCTCCTTAGCTAAAGCAGAGCGGGTGTGATCATTATCCTCTGACTTCTCACAGCTCGGGCACTTGCGCCAAAGAAGAATCAAAGGCACTCTTTCTTCGAGGCCAGCAAATGGCCCTGCCTAGCAAGGCTTTGGTGGCAGGGGCTGTGGAGGGTGGAGAGGGGGCGAGGGAGGGGGCAATTGCCAGGCTGCTTCTGGGAAGCCGAGGGAAGCTTGCCCTTGTCTGATGGAGGCGGTGCAGGTGGGCTTTGGATGCTACAAAGTATCTGCCTTGCAGTGGGACTTGTTCCAGCTGCCCCCTCAGTTTGCTGGCCAGTGGCTAACGTGCAGGCTGGGAAGGAAGCAAGATTGGGACTGAAGCAAGATTTGCTTTTCCTTAACGACAGGCAGGAAAGCAGCAAAGCTGCCTGGGTTTTGTCATATCTGGGATCTAGGCATTAAAACCAATGTGAAGGCCAGCAGTGTGGAAAGGGAATTCTGTTAGTGTTGCTTTCTTAGAGGAATGGCAGAGTCTTTTGGGGACAAACACCGAGCTTCTCCAAGGGAGCTGGAAGAGGGCTATAGAAATTCTGCATGAATGTTTGCTAGAGAAATGCCCGTGTGCTGTCCCTGTGTGTGTGTGTGTGTCCCCATCAGTTGCCCTGAAAAACATCCTGTTTCTCCAAGTTTCAAGGGAGGAGTGATGAGGTGAGAGACCAGCTCAGAGGCCCAAAGGAGGGAAAACATGCAGTGACATTATTGGGCAGCAAAAGGAGAATTGAGAAAGGGGGCAGGATGAATGGCTCCACTTTGAGAGGAAGCTCTGGAGTTGGCTCTGCGCTGGACAACTTGCAAATTCCAGCTCCTCTCAGAGCTGGAGGAGAGCCAGTGGGAGGAGCCCTTCTGGTTCTCCAGGGCAGGAGATGAGGTCTGGGCCCTTGCACAGAGGCAGGCTCCTGTGCACGTTCAGCTGGAGGCACCTTGCAGAGAAGCACCGGGAAGACCCAGGGCTGTCCCTGCACTGCTTTTGCCCGTCTCATCAGACGACTGAGGAGAAAAGGCCCCATGGGAAGCTTCTCAGAGCAAACTTGCAGCAGAAGAAGTACAAGGGCCAGAGGCGGCCCATGCCTCTTTCTGTCCCATGGCTCCCCTGGGGTTCTAGATGGAATGTTGGGCTGTGCCCATAGCAACTGTCGTTGTCTCCTGCTCCTGCGGCCCTTGCTGGAACGCTGGTGGAGCAGCGCTGGAGCAGCAGCTGCAGGATCAGCTCCTGGGCTGTCCCTGACCAGCCGCCTTCTGCACTCAGCGCCAGACCCGGCCTCTGCACCGACGTCCTGGTCTCCTCGTCTGCCTCCGGGCATCCCCAGAGCACTTGGGAACCGTCCAAGGTAAGAAAATCCCCGTTTGCCCTCAAAGCACTAGCACAGGGGCAGGAGGCTCCAGCTGCCTCTCCCACCAAGCACGACACACAGGCTGCGTGCTCACTTTCCCCAGACGAGCTTCCACGTGAAAGCAGGCTGCAGCTTCTGAAGGAATCATGTTGCCTCCAGGGGAAACACAGACCTTTCCATAGAGGACCTAGAGAGGTGTCCCAGTGCAGTTGCAGATCCTCGTCCACGGATGACCTGATTAAAAGTTCTTGGCACCCATTTCAGTCCTCAAACTATCTTGTGCTGACCCCAAAACAAATTGTTTGTGGCTGAGCACTTCAGGGCTTCAGTGTCAACAAATCCCCTTATGCCCTGACTCTGCTCACACCCGCTCCAAAGCTTCAAACACCAGAATGATGGCACTTCTCCTCTGGCATCCCTGTCGTTCAGGGCATAGAAGCATTTGACTGGGCTTCTCCTCAAACACAGGCTTTCAACTTCAAAAACCATCTGGGATCAGCAATTCTTATATACTGACGTAGTTCCATGGCTTATAGATCCATGCTATTTTAATATCTTTATAGATTCTTTTTCCAGTGCACGTAGGGCTGGTTCTACCTCATGCTCAGGGGCGGCCGTCAAATGCCATCTCCTCAAGAGCACAATCACAGTAGCACAGAATTTCCTGGCTTGGAAGGGATTCTCAAAGATCACTGAGCCCAAGTCCAGGGCCTGCCCAGGGCAGCCTCAACAATCACAGCCTGTGCCCAAGAGCAGTGTCCAAACACTTTTGGAGCTCAGTCAGGCTTGGTGCTGTGCCCCCTTCCCTGGGGAGGCTGTTGCAGTGCCCAAGCAGCCTCTGGCTGAAGAACCTTTTCCTTCTATCCAACCTAAGCCTGCACTGGCACATCTCCCCTGCCATTGTCTGGCTCTTCTCAGTGGCCCCGGGAGTGAAGAGAGTAGTGCATGGCCTTGTGCTTGCCCTCCTGAGGAAGCTGCTGACTGCTAGAGGGTCCTGCCTAGGACATTCCATGTCAAAAAGGCGGCAAAGAGAAAGGAGCTGGGACACAGGAGCTCGGGCTTTGCAATGATGAGGATGAGAAGGAAGGATTTTTAACTGGAGCATTGCTTTGATCTCTTTCAGGTGGAAAGGAGAGGCACAATGAAAAGGAAAGCAAGAGCCCAGATTCAGCCGTGAGTTTTGGCATAGGGTTAAAGGACAGCAAACTGGAGGAATGGCGAGGAGGAGAACTGCTCTTTCAGAGTCAGGGTGGCATTGGTTCAAGCCTGTGGGTGCACAGGAAGGCTCTCTTGACCACTTGCCTTTCTCACCTCCACCTCCTTCTTCCTTTAGACACATCAATGTTGGCAGCGACTTTCAGGCTGAGCTGCCAGAGCTGCAGAGCAGAGCACCAAGTGAGGATGAAGAGCCTGCAACCCTGGTCTGGAAGCCCTGGGGGGAGGATGACTCTGACATGGAAAAACCTGACAGAGGTAGCTTTGCTTCAAGCTTTTCTTCCACCCCTGAGCTACTTGGGTCTTTAAAAGGCTCCTTTTGCGTAAAAAGGCAGCCTTTTGCAGGCTCTGCTTCTCTCCTTGTCTCGCCCATCTTCCCATGTAGAAGTGTTAGAGGCAAGGAGCAAGAGCAAGCACCTTGCTCTCCAAATTGGTCAGGGCCGTCTGCCACTGGAAGAGCGGAGATTGGCCCCCACTTCTTCTTACAGAAGCTGCTTTGGAGGGAGAGCCAGCACTGCGTGGGCCCTTGGTTCAGCTGGCCCTGGCTTTGCTCTCCTTTTCATACTCTCCAAGCTGCTGTCTTTAGCTCCCGGCCTTTCCTTCTGCCTTGCATGGCAGTCTTTGCCCTTGCTGGCCTCAAGGCTGACTTTCGGTGGGTTTTTTGTTGTGCTTGCAGTAAGAGAACTGTTGGACATGGCCAGCTCCCGTGGCATTCCCGGGGCAGCAGCTAACCTGGAGCGCGCCCTGCACTGCCTGCACCGGGCACGCGGCAGCGTTCCGGTAAGAAGCGGCTGTTTGGGCGCAGAGAAGAGGGCACAGGGAATGCAGAGGGCCCGGGCACTGGGACAGCCTTTCCTGGCTGCTCTTTGAAGAAGGGTCTTAACAGGGAGCAGAGCACTTGCTGCCTGCTGTGTCTCCTCCAGCTGCGTCAGGGCTGAGCCCAAAGGGCTCCAGCAGGGAGAATCTCCCTCCTGGAGGCGGCGGCGGCGGCGGAAGGTCCTGCTGCCTTGTAAATGGCCTGGAGAGCTGGCTTCTCTAAGACATTTGGAGGGGAAATTCCCAGAAGCCTCAGTCAGCTGAGGCCATTCTGGCTGCAGGAGCAGCAAAATCCTTAGGTTGGTGAGCAAAAGGCCACTCTCGGGGACCAGGATCAAAGGGTTGGGCAGCAAAAACCAGGGACTTGGAGCAAATGACAGTGTTTCACCCACATGGGATACAGTCGCTTGAATGTCTGGAGAGGCAAAGTAGCTGCAAGGCAGCACCTGTGATTTTTTGGCTCATTTTTAATGTGGTGGGGCGGCTAAAGCCTCTTCCCTCTTGATCTTGCAGGAGGCTCTGGAGATGCTGCTCTCAGAGGGGCCTGCAACACCTCAAGGCCACCCCATGGCTGATTATCATTACGCAGGTAAGCAAAGCAGAGCTTCTTGCGTCCCTGACAGATGCTGCCGTCCCCTTCATTGTTGTGGCAAGGGTTTCTGCTTAAAGCAATTGTGCTTAACACCAGCACAAGGTCTTGTCTCCTCTGCGGGTGGGGAAGCACCAGCATCTAGTCCTTCAGCTTTACTTCTTTTCCAATCCTTCTCCCCGGGCAATGCCTGCTCTTGTCTTCATGACCTTCTGAGGGAGCAGACACGTACACACACGTGAATGACGGCCTGCCACCATTTTCTTTCGGCAGCCAGTGGGATCTACTTGGTGTGGATCAAGGGATGCGTTTACTACCCGCTGCTTTTTCTTGCCAGGCTCTGATAGATGGACACCTGAGGAGAAGGAGTCCTTCCAAAAGGCTTTCCACACCTACGGCAAGGATTTTCATCTCATCCAGAAGCAGGTAAAGCCACGGGACATTCTTTACCCGAGCAGATCGTCAGGAGGAAAGCTTGGTTATTTCTGGGAACAAGCACTGGGCTTCAGTCTCTCTCTTCTCAAGTACCAAGTATCTTCAAGAAGTAACAAAAGGGGACATCAAAAGCCTGTGTCAAAAGGATGATCCTGCCTCTCCAGCCCTTTTCTCCAAGCTCTTTTGGAAGATGAAGCTTTCTTCTGTCAGACTTGTCGCACAGGTCTGCTGCTGCTTCCACAAGACGGTGTGCTGGCATAACTGGAGGGAAGCGGGGAAAGAAGAACTGTGCTAGATGGATTTGTTGTTGATCTGTGCATTGCGTGTATTACCACCTAGCAGAATACACGGTTTAAGACATTGCATGATGCCTCTCTTTCCCCATGTTGATTTCATTTTACACCCTACTCCATTTACTTCATGCTTTTCCTTCCTAGTTCACTCCATATTCTACTTTTTCCCCAGTGCACCCGACACCATTTTCGACTCCTTCTTTTTCTCTTCACAACAGATCCAGACTAAGACCGTGGCACAGTGTGTGGAGTACTACTACTCCTGGAAAAAGGAGCATAAACTTGCCAGCACTCTGGCTCAGGTGAGGGGCAAGAAAATCGAGACGTGCCAGGAAGGTCGAGAAACTGGCAGAAGGGGAGAAAAGCTGCTGGCGAGCCATGCCAGACGCCCCTTTGCCAGGATCACATCGTCCCATGCGCTGGGAAAGGCACAGCAGATGCTGCCCGGGGCTTCCTTGTGCTGCTGCCCTGAAGTATGCAATTCTGGAGCCTAACTTTGACCCAAGGAAGCAGCAGCGCCACCAAAATGGGCTTTGACTCTCTACAGATGGGCTTCTCAAGGGCTGGCACCCTCGCTGACTCCAATCAGACCCTTAATTCCCCACTGCTTGCTGACATCAGCAATCCAGGCTGCCTTTGTGGATATGCTGCAGATTTTCAGGGAGTTTTTCTAGCATCGCAGCATACTCCCCAAGAAGGAGCTGCCGGTGCCGTGGCTCCCCTAAAACTTTCCTTACCGGCAAAGAGCAATTTGCTTCACATCATGTGAGAGAGAGAGAGAGAGAGAGAGACAGGGAGGGAGATTATTTTGGGGACTAGAAAATGGCTAACCATGTGTCTACCCTAATTGGACTGAATTTAAATGCCATTGCCTAGACATTTGTGGAGGAAAAGCAGAGAGAAATAGATGTTAGGCAGAAAGGTAGAAATAAGAAATGTAGAGCTCTAAATAGGCAGGTATTTATCCCACCCCTTTGGCCTGTAGAAAAGAGGAGTATTTTCCTCCAAGCTCTGGGTTGGCAGCCCGCCGCAGCCCATTGGCAAAGGCAGCCGTTTTCTCAGCTCTTGAGGGTCTGGAAGGATTTGCTTAGGCCGATAGATTTTTGTGCTGGATGCTCTGATTTCCAGCTTTGTGAGAGGAAGGAAGCATTGATAAGGACTCTTTGATTTCCAGAGTGTGGGCAAAGCAAAGAGGAGGAAAAGCCCTCCCAGAAAGGAGAACGGGGAGACAGGGAAGAGAAGCCGCAAGAGGGCTCGCAGCGCCGAGTGTCCCTGCTGCCAAGCGCGCCAGCCGCCCCGCTCGGCGGGAGGCCCCTTTCCCTGCGGGCAGTGCAAACGGTGCGTAAGTTCCTCCTCTTTCTGCTCAAAGCTGCGCCTTTGGACTAAAACGGGCTGACCCTTTTCAAAGGCACCGCAGGGGAAGCTGGGGGCACTTGCAGCATCGCCCCCGGCAGCCGTGGTCAAGCTTAACACCCACCTCAAACCCAAAGAGCTTAGGTAAAACCCAGCCTTCACAATGAAACCTTGCCGTGCCCCAACAAGACACAGTTCATACAAGTAGGAATAGATCCATCAAAGCTTGGTTTGATGCTGCTGATCAAATTCAAAAGAGGATGCAGCAAAAGGAGGAAGACATTTCAAGGCATTGAAAGTAGAACCATCAGACTCATGGTGCTGATCAATTCACAAATGTGCCACTGCCCGAAAAGACAGAAATTCCTACTCAAACGGAGATCTCGGCACTTGGTTTCATGGTGTGTACTAAAGTGAGCAATGGATGGTTTGTTTCCTATCTTGCAGGGTGTTTGAAACCGTGAAGGAAAGGAACAACCACAGGAGAAGACATCGGCCTCGGAAGGCAGCAGAGCCTCTCGCCAAGAAGAAAAGACCAAATTAGACAACCCTGCAGGTTGTCCAGGGCTAGCAAGAGTTAGGTATCAATAGGACTAGATAGGAATAGGACTGTTTTTTAAGCTTTTAGGGTAGTTTAATCTTCTACTTAGTTAGTTGACATGATAGGAATCTCCTCAATTTAGTCGTTAAGATCCATTAGTATTATTCAAGATTCAATAGTTTTATTAGATTTATCAATAAATTTCAAAGGTTGGGTGTTGTCTATGCTCTGCCTTTTGTCATTTTGCCTTTGTTGAGAGCCAATGGGTCTTTATCATTAAACCAAAGTTTGTTCCATTTTGTCTTTTTGTCTGTATGAAAACACTCCGGCAATGTTTGTTCCATTTGCCTGGTGTTGCAAAGACGGCACTTGCCCTGAGAGAAGAATCTGGGCAGGCGCCACCTCCCCCGGGCCCAGCCCCTTGCTCAGCTGGCAGGACTTACTGAGGTGTGTCTCCTTTACTGCCAGTGAAATAAGGCTGGGGCTTCAGCCTTTGATTCCTCAACATCTCAGCTGGGAGTGGAAAGGGAGGCTTTGTTTAATTCACGGAATTGGATCTAGATGAGTGGTCTGGTCTCACCATATTTTCTGGCATAAAAGCAGCGGCTTTAGTCCTTTTTGGAGCCCAGCAACATAACTTTGTTTCATTTTGGGGGACTGATGGAGCTGACCACCTTGGAGGACGTTTCTAAGCCCTCCGATTCTATCCAATTCCTATCCGCATGCGCCACAAAGGCATGGCTAGTTCAGTTTCAGTTTCTCTCGAAAGGACCAGTGTCCCGCTCTGGGCCTCCAGCAATCTCCTTAGCTAAAGCAGAGCGGGTGTGATCATTATCCTCTGACTTCTCACAGCTCGGGCACTTGCGCCAAAGAAGAATCAAAGGCACTCTTTCTTCGAGGCCAGCAAATGGCCCTGCCTAGCAAGGCTTTGGTGGCAGGGGCTGTGGAGGGTGGAGAGGGGGCGAGGGAGGGGGCAATTGCCAGGCTGCTTCTGGGAAGCCGAGGGAAGCTTGCCCTTGTCTGATGGAGGCGGTGCAGGTGGGCTTTGGATGCTACAAAGTATCTGCCTTGCAGTGGGACTTGTTCCAGCTGCCCCCTCAGTTTGCTGGCCAGTGGCTAACGTGCAGGCTGGGAAGGAAGCAAGATTGGGACTGAAGCAAGATTTGCTTTTCCTTAACGACAGGCAGGAAAGCAGCAAAGCTGCCTGGGTTTTGTCATATCTGGGATCTAGGCATTAAAACCAATGTGAAGGCCAGCAGTGTGGAAAGGGAATTCTGTTAGTGTTGCTTTCTTAGAGGAATGGCAGAGTCTTTTGGGGACAAACACCGAGCTTCTCCAAGGGAGCTGGAAGAGGGCTATAGAAATTCTGCATGAATGTTTGCTAGAGAAATGCCCGTGTGCTGTCCCTGTGTGTGTGTGTGTGTCCCCATCAGTTGCCCTGAAAAACATCCTGTTTCTCCAAGTTTCAAGGGAGGAGTGATGAGGTGAGAGACCAGCTCAGAGGCCCAAAGGAGGGAAAACATGCAGTGACATTATTGGGCAGCAAAAGGAGAATTGAGAAAGGGGGCAGGATGAATGGCTCCACTTTGAGAGGAAGCTCTGGAGTTGGCTCTGCGCTGGACAACTTGCAAATTCCAGCTCCTCTCAGAGCTGGAGGAGAGCCAGTGGGAGGAGCCCTTCTGGTTCTCCAGGGCAGGAGATGAGGTCTGGGCCCTTGCACAGAGGCAGGCTCCTGTGCACGTTCAGCTGGAGGCACCTTGCAGAGAAGCACCGGGAAGACCCAGGGCTGTCCCTGCACTGCTTTTGCCCGTCTCATCAGACGACTGAGGAGAAAAGGCCCCATGGGAAGCTTCTCAGAGCAAACTTGCAGCAGAAGAAGTACAAGGGCCAGAGGCGGCCCATGCCTCTTTCTGTCCCATGGCTCCCCTGGGGTTCTAGATGGAATGTTGGGCTGTGCCCATAGCAACTGTCGTTGTCTCCTGCTCCTGCGGCCCTTGCTGGAACGCTGGTGGAGCAGCGCTGGAGCAGCAGCTGCAGGATCAGCTCCTGGGCTGTCCCTGACCAGCCGCCTTCTGCACTCAGCGCCAGACCCGGCCTCTGCACCGACGTCCTGGTCTCCTCGTCTGCCTCCGGGCATCCCCAGAGCACTTGGGAACCGTCCAAGGTAAGAAAATCCCCGTTTGCCCTCAAAGCACTAGCACAGGGGCAGGAGGCTCCAGCTGCCTCTCCCACCAAGCACGACACACAGGCTGCGTGCTCACTTTCCCCAGACGAGCTTCCACGTGAAAGCAGGCTGCAGCTTCTGAAGGAATCATGTTGCCTCCAGGGGAAACACAGACCTTTCCATAGAGGACCTAGAGAGGTGTCCCAGTGCAGTTGCAGATCCTCGTCCACGGATGACCTGATTAAAAGTTCTTGGCACCCATTTCAGTCCTCAAACTATCTTGTGCTGACCCCAAAACAAATTGTTTGTGGCTGAGCACTTCAGGGCTTCAGTGTCAACAAATCCCCTTATGCCCTGACTCTGCTCACACCCGCTCCAAAGCTTCAAACACCAGAATGATGGCACTTCTCCTCTGGCATCCCTGTCCTTCAGGGCATAGAAGCATTTGACTGGGCTTCTCCTCAAACACAGGCTTTCAACTTCAAAAACCATCTGGGATCAGCAATTCTTATATACTTACGTAGTTCCATGGCTTATAGATCCATGCTATTTTAATATCTTTATAGATTCTTTTTCCAGTGCACGTAGGGCTGGTTCTACCTCATGCTCAGGGGCGGCCGTCAAATGCCATCTCCTCAAGAGCACAATCACAGTAGCACAGAATTTCCTGGCTTGGAAGGGATTCTCAAAGATCACTGAGCCCAAGTCCAGGGCCTGCCCAGGGCAGCCTCAACAATCACAGCCTGTGCCCAAGAGCAGTGTCCAAACACTTTTGGAGCTCAGTCAGGCTTGGTGCTGTGCCCCCTTCCCTGGGGAGGCTGTTGCAGTGCCCAAGCAGCCTCTGGCTGAAGAACCTTTTCCTTCTATCCAACCTAAGCCTGCACTGGCACATCTCCCCTGCCATTGTCTGGGCTCTTCTCAGTGGCCCCGGGAGTGAAGAGAGTAGTGCATGGCCTTGTGCTTGCCCTCCTGAGGAAGCTGCTGACTGCTAGAGGGTCCTGCCTAGGACATTCCATGTCAAAAAGGCGGCAAAGAGAAAGGAGCTGGGACACAGGAGCTCGGGCTTTGCAATGATGAGGATGAGAAGGAAGGATTTTTAACTGGAGCATTGCTTTGATCTCTTTCAGGTGGAAAGGAGAGGCACAATGAAAAGGAAAGCAAGAGCCCAGATTCAGCCGTGAGTTTTGGCATAGGGTTAAAGGACAGCAAACTGGAGGAATGGCGAGGAGGAGAACTGCTCTTTCAGAGTCAGGGTGGCATTGGTTCAAGCCTGTGGGTGCACAGGAAGGCTCTCTTGACCACTTGCCTTTCTCACCTCCACCTCCTTCTTCCTTTAGACACATCAATGTTGGCAGCGACTTTCAGGCTGAGCTGCCAGAGCTGCAGAGCAGAGCACCAAGTGAGGATGAAGAGCCTGCAACCCTGGTCTGGAAGCCCTGGGGGGAGGATGACTCTGACATGGAAAAACCTGACAGAGGTAGCTTTGCTTCAAGCTTTTCTTCCACCCCTGAGCTACTTGGTGCTGCGGTGCTGAGATGATGAGATTGCCCGGCTCACGTTCAGCCCCGATCAGCAATGGAGGGGCGCTTGAGGAGCCCGAAGCTCCTATCGCGCCTATGGGTCCTGAAGAGATCCACGAGACGAGAGCGAAGGAGGGCGGCAAACGCAGGGAGGCACAGGCAAGGAAAGAGGGACTCAGCCTTCGGGAAGGGTTGGCAGATTTATTGAAGGAAGGTCGGTCGGGGGGGGGGGGGGGGGCAAGCAGGGTGAAGGAAGAAGGACTGAGCGCCGAACTGAGGGCGAGCAACAGCTTATAAGGGAAGGGGGACAGCCAATGAGGGTACGAAAGAACAGATACATAGTTTGATGAACACATGAAACTGACAAATCGGCAAAAAACTGGGGAGGGGTCCCCGCCCTTGCCCAATCACTCGACACCCTGGGGAGAAGGTTCTAGAAGGAGAGGAAGGGCAGCCGAGTGATGGACAAAGGGGCAGGGGTGGGGATAACAGGGTACATTTGATGGGCAGGGGAGGGGAAACGTGATGGACAAATAACGACTAGAACTTGGGGATTTCCAGGGAGAAGGGGGGAGCCTTTCAGGACGAGCCAAACTAAATTGAAACAACACTACACCACGCACCACCACATCTCCCCCTTTCGCAAACAAACAAAAAAGGAAAGGGGGGGACGGGGGGACTAACTTATTATTTTGTTTAAAACAACATTAATAACTATCTGAATTAATGCTTTCAAGGTCCAAATTTGCTGTCCTCAGGCTTTCTTCATAGGACAGTTCTTGGTCCACGGGCCCCATACTGTCTTCTTCGTCAGGGTCCTCCCAAGAGTTTTCTTCCGTTAAGTTGGAGGGTGCTCGGAGTCGGAGGACTTCCGGAGAGGAGAGGGCTCGATTAATAAAGTTTTTCAGTACTTTCCACAGTATTGAGGCAGCGAGTAACACAAGTATAAGTGAGAAACATAAATAAACGGTTGGTTTCAGGATGGCCACTGCCCAGTTTGAAAGCCCCCACCCGCGGAACATGTCCCCCAGCCAGTCGGTAGTTTGCGCTTTGATATTTTCTAGATGATCTTGCATGCGCTCAATGGAGACCCTCGCGTCTTCAGCCCTGGATGAGAGGTTGAGGCAGCAGAGACCTTCAAACTCCTCGCACTTGTGCTGGTGTAACAGGAGGAGGAAATCGATGGCGGCTCTGTTTTGGAGTGTGGCTTGCCTCGTGACTTTCTCATCATAAAGGAGGTCCGTTAGGGCGGCTGACGTAAGATTGGCCTGTTTTACAACCCAACACTCTAGGCGCCCCAATTCGCCTAGCGACTTCGCGATCGCTACCCAAGGAAGTAAAACTGTGAGGGCAGTCGCTTTTGTACGGTCCCAATGTTCAATCACAGAGTCGCAGCCTTCATCTAAATTCTTTAGATCTCTTTTGGTACGTTCCGAATCGGAGGTCGAATTGAGGCTTGCGCTCTTATTCTGCCAATCGACAATATGGGTCAGGTTGGGTGTAAGCAGGGACAGCCGGCCTAATGCACATGGTCCCCCGATAGGATTAGATGGGATTCCCGCCCAAGCTCGGTCTCCGCAAATTAAGAACAGACCATGGGGAAGGGTCACTGCTTGGTCATTCGGGGTGGTGGCTAGAGGGATTTTTTCAACACGTTTGCACCATTGGTTTGGAAGATAGGAGGCATTGGAGGGGTTCAACAGGGTCAGAGTACGTGGATATCGGAGCGAGGCAGAGGGGGGGTGTTGGGAACCTGGGGCTCCTCTAAAATATAAAGGATTGCCGGGGCTGGGGATGTATCGGAAAATGAGACAAACTGGGGCAAGTGCGGAGCCGAGCAAATGGAGCTCTGGAGGGTTCACGTCAAGAGTAGGTTGTAAGCGGAGGTGGTCCCTCCAGGCGCTCCAAAAAGCAGTGGGGGATTCCGGGGTGGTTTTGAAGGAGTAAACATAATTGAAAGGGGAGGGAAGTTGGGAAGGGGGGAGCGGGATCCCCACGAGGCAAGACGCCATCGGGTCTTCTGCTGCCGCAGTGTTCAGGCAAAGGTGATCTTGCCCCAGGGCCTTCGCGAGGGTCCGCCAAACATTAGGTTTCGGCTGGGGGAGAGTCCATGCGGAGCAGCAGGTGGTGAGCGTGGCCCAAAGGAGGTAGGTGGCAACTGGGCGTGTCTGGGGCTGTGCCATACCTGAAAAACTAAAAAGGGACAGTATCAGGGAAGGAGAACTGGACTTTAAGAAATGTGAACTAAATATTCGAATGGTTCTGGCTCGTCACTGAATAAAAAACAGATAGGCGGAAGAAGGGGGTCAGGGGGCTTTCTTCGGCGCCTCCAACTGGCGACACGGACTTGTTGCTCTTTCGCCCGGTGTTTCGCTTCCCTGGGCACAAAAGGCCGAACCCACTTTGAGGGCACCCACTTGGGACCAGAAGGAGTGAGGACGCAAGCGTACCCTCTCCCCCAGGTCACCAAGTCGAAGGGCCCCTGGGTCTGCCAAGTCTCCGGGTCCTTAATGAGGACCGGAGGCTTGGCTGTAGGTTGCAGCGCGTTGTGGCTCCCGAAGTGTCTAACCATGGGCGGGTTCAGACTCTCAAAGGAACAGTTCAAAAAATTCAAAGTAAACATCGCCTTTGAGAGTCTGATGTGAGGGGGCTCTACCTTTGTGGTGGATTTCTGACGTTCTAAAATCTTCTTAAGGCTTTGGTGAGCCCTCTCCACCATGGCTTGGCCTGTCGGGGAATAGGGGATGCCTGCTCGATGTTCTATTCCCCATTGCTGCAGGAACTGGCGCAGTTCCCTGGACTTGTACGCAGGCCCATTATCAGTTTTGAGCAGCCTAGGGATGCCCAGGACAGCAAATGCCTGAAGTAGGTGTTTTCCGACATCTGCTGCCCTTTCCCCCGTGTGGGCGGAGGCGAATACCGCGCCAGAGAAAGTGTCTATCGAGACATGAACAAAGCTCAACCGGCCAAAGGAGGGAACATGAGTGACGTCTGTTTGCCACACTTCACAGCTTGAGAGTCCTCTAGGATTTGTTCCTAGGCCCAATGATGGAAGCTGGTGGGACTGGCACTGGGGACATGTCGCCACGATAGCTTTGGCTTGTTCACGCGTTAGATTGAACTGGCGAACAAGGCCAGGCGCGTTTTGGTGGAACAGCTGGTGGCTTAGTTTGGCCTGACCGAAGCGATCAGGGAGCGGGGCCACCTGAACAGGAGCGGCAAGGGCATCAGCGCGCCTGTTGCCCTCCGCAATGAACCCCGGCAAATCGGTGTGTGACCTAATGTGCATTACGTAGAAGGGCTGCTCTCGGTGGGAGACTAAATTTACAAGTTTGGAGAGTAGCTCGAAGAGGCGAACGTTCGAAACGTCCTGGAGGATTGCTCCCTCCGCTCTGGACACTACACCGGCTACATATGCTGAATCAGTTACTAAATTGAAGGGCTCAGAGAACCTCTCAAAAGCTCGGACGACTGCATCTAACTCAGCCACTTGTGGCGATCCTTCCACCACAGTGATGTCTGCCTCCCACCGCTGAGTTTGAGGATCCCGCCAAGTCATCACTGACTTGTGGGATGCTCCAGATGCGTCAGTGAAAACGGTCAGGGCATCGAGGGGTCTCTTGCTCTGTACTGACTTAATGGTGAAAACAAATTCTTGATTAAACAATTTGTGGCCGGCCGATCTATCGTAATTTGGCCCGTGTAGCTGTCCAGAGCTAGTTGTAAAAGTTCGTTCGTCTGAAGGACGTTCTCAAACATTGCTAATTTGAGGTGGCCCGTGCCGAATTTAATGGGAAGATGAATGCACGTCAAGTCTTCACCTGCCAGCTCCCTGATCCGTGATCTCGCTTTCCGGATCAGGTCAGCCACCAGCTCCAGTGGCGATGTCATTCTTTTGGACCTATGGTGGCTCAGGAATACCCACTCTATGATCAAGAGAGGGTCCTTCGCCCCGCGGTCCTTGCTCTTCCCGATGACTCCGTCCCACTGGAAGAGCATGCCGTGAAGGTGTGGCAGTTTTCCCAAAACGATGAAACGGAATGGCAGGCCCGGTTGGTACCGGTGGGCCTGCCTGGCCGAGATTAAACTCTGAATTTTCTCTAGAGCGGTTTTGGCCTCCGGGGTGAGGGTCCTGGGAGAACTCAGCTCCTCTCCTCCCTTCAACAAATTGAAGAGAGGGGCTAGGTCTTCCGTGGGAATACCTAGCCAAGGTCTCACCCAATTTAAAGAACCACACAGTTGGTGGGCATCTGCTAGGCTTTGGATATTATTTTTTATTGCCAATTTTTGCGGAACAATGGTCCGCTTGGTAATTTCAAGGCCGAGGTACCGCCAGGGTGGCATCCTTTGAATCTTTTCCTGCGCCAGCTCAAACCCTGCAGCAACCAACGCTGTGGTTGTCAGGTCAAGCGCATGAGCCAACAGGTCGTCGTCTGGCGCACAAATCAAAATGTCATCCATATAATGATGGATGACGGCTGACTCCACAGCTGCACGAACAGGGGTCAGCAGGGAAGCGACGTACCATTGGCAGATCACCGGGCTGATCTTCATGCCTTGTGGCAATACTGTCCAATGGTAGCGCTTGCCTGGGGCTTCACGGTTGATGGATGGAACCGTGAAGGCGAAGCGCGGCGCGTCATCAGGGTGTAGGGGAATTTGGAAAAAACAGTCTTTTATATCAACAATTGCCAAATTCCAATCTTTAGGGAGCATCGCAGGGGACGGCATCCCTGGTTGGAGGGGTCCCATATCTTTGATAACTGCATTGATTTGACGGAGGTCATGCAGGAGTCGCCATTTTTCTTTGTTGGGCTTTTTGATGACAAAGATGGGAGAGTTCCAAGGCGACATGGACTCTACTAAATGCCCTTTCTGTAGTTGTTCCTGCACGAGCTCGTTGAGCGCTGCTAATTTTTGTTTGTTTAGCGGCCACTGCGCCACCTGTACTGGTTCATCCGAAAGCCAATCTAGCTTCCAGGTGGGGCGCTCAGCAGTGGTCGCTGCCCGAAAAACCTGGGGAGCCACTGGTAGGTCAATTCGGGCTCCCCACTGGGCCAAGAGATCCCTCCCCCACGGGGTTCCGTATAATCTAAAACAAACGGACGAACAGAAGCCAATTGTCCGTCGGGCCCCGTAATTTGTACGATGCTTTTCGATTGCCTTGCCAATTGAAGCCCTCCTACACCTCTGATGTGGCCAGGGACGCTTTGCAATTCCCAACGCGACGGCCAATCCCGAGAGGGAATGACCGTGACGTCTGCCCCTGTGTCTAGCAAGCCGCGTAGAGCGACTTGCTCTCCCCCCTTTTTTAATTTGCAAATAAGTTTGGGCTTTTCGTGCCCAAGAGCTTGAGCCCAGGCCACTGTAGGTATGTCTGGAGCCTGGGTTGCTGATTGAAGTTCCGGAGGTGGTAAAGCGGAAACAGTAGACGGTTGTGACACGATGAAGAATTGGGCTACTATTTGCCCTTAGGTAGGAAGAGCGGGGGGTGGACACAATGCAGCATGAGTGAGATTTGTTCCGAGCCAGCGGGAAGCAGGCTCGGGACAACACTCACTTCTGGTGGGGTCGCCTTTGTGTCGCCTAGGACGAGGAGACTGTGGCTTTGACGTTCCCAGTTTGTCAGACCCTCCGGGAGGACAGCAACGTGGTGGAAACCGGCGGAACGGAGATGTAATGGTTCTGCAAGCTGCAACCTACGGGAGGAAACACAGGATGAAAGAGCATGAGTATTAATGGGTGGTGTTTGTGTCAGTCCGGCATGAAAGTCAAGTCCAGTTGGAGGCATTATTTCACTGTTCTCCCTCTTCTCCCGCCAGGACGGGATGGTGTGAACAGGCCTCCGCATTTGTGTCCTGGCGCAGGGGGCCGCTGCGCTGTTTCATTAGTTTTTTTGAATCGTTTGCCCGTGGGTCCCCTGCACGGACTTTCTAAACTCATAAAATTGCTGTTTGAGGGGACATGCGGGCATCCAGTGCCCCAGCTTCCCACACAGGTGACACGGTGTGGCTGGAGGCTTGGGCACCGGGGTCGACGTTGTTGGCAGCGGCTGCGCGGTAGTGGGACAGACGTCGGTGGTGGATGGGGGCTCCTCGACGGCGGCGGCGGCAGGGCGGAAAGGTGTTCTCAGGCGGGCAGCTGCGGCAGGTGGTGGTCCGGTACCTGATGGGACTAATACCTTTTTCCCACACACCAAAAGCATGTCCCGCAGGGTGGGAGCTGGCTCCAGAGGGAGGCTGTTGATCGCATCCTTGCAAGCTGAGTTGGCATTGAGGAATGCCATCTCTTTTAACAGCTCGGCCTGCAAGTGTTCTCCCTCAACTTGATAGTTAATGGATTTTCGGAGCCGCTCCACAAACTCGAGGAATGGTTCCTCGGCACCCTGCAGGACCTTGGCATATGGGACCTGGGGTGCGGCCGCTCGCAACCCCAAGAAGGCCTTCTCGGCCGCCCGGGCAGTTTGCTGCAGGACCCCCACGGGTATGGCTCTGGCTTGGGTCGCTCCGTCACTCCAGTTCCCCGTCCCAAGCATATGGTCAATGAAATGACCTCTCCGTCTACACTCGTCCCCGGAGTCCGGGGAATCCCATAGGAAGCGGGAGCACCTTCAAGGCTTCCTTTCTCCACGCTGCCTCCCAGAGCACTTGCTCGGTGGAATTGAGGAGGCAGCGGAAGACTCGGCGGAGGTCGGCAGGTGTAATGACTGACTCCGCCAGGACGACTTGAAGGAGTCCCCGAAAATATTCGGAGTCCCTCCCGAACTCTTTCTGTGCTTTGCACAGCTCCTTCATGGACGAATGAGAGAAGGGGACCCATTGAGCCAGGGCTGTCATCTCCCGCGGGATGAAAAACGACCGGGGCTGCTGATGAAA
>NW_023416831.1:0-43634 GCF_012460135.2 Molothrus ater | reverse complement strand
GCTGGACAACTTGCAAATTCCAGCTCCTCTCAGAGCTGGAGGAGAGCCAGTGGGAGGAGCCCTTCTGGTTCTCCAGGGCAGGAGATGAGGTCTGGGCCCTTGCACAGAGGCAGGCTCCTGTGCACGTTCAGCTGGAGGCACCTTGCAGAGAAGCACCGGGAAGACCCAGGGCTGTCCCTGCACTGCTTTTGCCCGTCTCATCAGACGACTGAGGAGAAAAGGCCCCATGGGAAGCTTCTCAGAGCAAACTTGCAGCAGAAGAAGTACAAGGGCCAGAGGCGGCCCATGCCTCTTTCTGTCCCATGGCTCCCCTGGGGTTCTAGATGGAATGTTGGGCTGTGCCCATAGCAACTGTCGTTGTCTCCTGCTCCTGCGGCCCTTGCTGGAACGCTGGTGGAGCAGCGCTGGAGCAGCAGCTGCAGGATCAGCTCCTGGGCTGTCCCTGACCAGCCGCCTTCTGCACTCAGCGCCAGACCCGGCCTCTGCACCGACGTCCTGGTCTCCTCGTCTGCCTCCGGGCATCCCCAGAGCACTTGGGAACCGTCCAAGGTAAGAAAATCCCCGTTTGCCCTCAAAGCACTAGCACAGGGGCAGGAGGCTCCAGCTGCCTCTCCCACCAAGCACGACACACAGGCTGCGTGCTCACTTTCCCCAGACGAGCTTCCACGTGAAAGCAGGCTGCAGCTTCTGAAGGAATCATGTTGCCTCCAGGGGAAACACAGACCTTTCCATAGAGGACCTAGAGAGGTGTCCCAGTGCAGTTGCAGATCCTCGTCCACGGATGACCTGATTAAAAGTTCTTGGCACCCATTTCAGTCCTCAAACTATCTTGTGCTGACCCCAAAACAAATTGTTTGTGGCTGAGCACTTCAGGGCTTCAGTGTCAACAAATCCCCTTATGCCCTGACTCTGCTCACACCCGCTCCAAAGCTTCAAACACCAGAATGATGGCACTTCTCCTCTGGCATCCCTGTCCTTCAGGGCATAGAAGCATTTGACTGGGCTTCTCCTCAAACACAGGCTTTCAACTTCAAAAACCATCTGGGATCAGCAATTCTTATATACTTACGTAGTTCCATGGCTTATAGATCCATGCTATTTTAATATCTTTATAGATTCTTTTTCCAGTGCACGTAGGGCTGGTTCTACCTCATGCTCAGGGGCGGCCGTCAAATGCCATCTCCTCAAGAGCACAATCACAGTAGCACAGAATTTCCTGGCTTGGAAGGGATTCTCAAAGATCACTGAGCCCAAGTCCAGGGCCTGCCCAGGGCAGCCTCAACAATCACAGCCTGTGCCCAAGAGCAGTGTCCAAACACTTTTGGAGCTCAGTCAGGCTTGGTGCTGTGCCCCCTTCCCTGGGGAGTGCCCAAGCAGCCTCTGGCTGAAGAACCTTTTCCTTCTATCCAACCTAAGCCTGCACTGGCACATCTCCCCTGCCATTGTCTGGGCTCTTCTCAGTGGCCCCGGGAGTGAAGAGAGTAGTGCATGGCCTTGTGCTTGCCCTCCTGAGGAAGCTGCTGACTGCTAGAGGGTCCTGCCTAGGACATTCCATGTCAAAAAGGCGGCAAAGAGAAAGGAGCTGGGACACAGGAGCTCGGGCTTTGCAATGATGAGGATGAGAAGGAAGGATTTTTAACTGGAGCATTGCTTTGATCTCTTTCAGGTGGAAAGGAGAGGCACAATGAAAAGGAAAGCAAGAGCCCAGATTCAGCCGTGAGTTTTGGCATAGGGTTAAAGGACAGCAAACTGGAGGAATGGCGAGGAGGAGAACTGCTCTTTCAGAGTCAGGGTGGCATTGGTTCAAGCCTGTGGGTGCACAGGAAGGCTCTCTTGACCACTTGCCTTTCTCACCTCCACCTCCTTCTTCCTTTAGACACATCAATGTTGGCAGCGACTTTCAGGCTGAGCTGCCAGAGCTGCAGAGCAGAGCACCAAGTGAGGATGAAGAGCCTGCAACCCTGGTCTGGAAGCCCTGGGGGGAGGATGACTCTGACATGGAAAAACCTGACAGAGGTAGCTTTGCTTCAAGCTTTTCTTCCACCCCTGAGCTACTTGGGTCTTTAAAAGGCTCCTTTTGCGTAAAAAGGCAGCCTTTTGCAGGCTCTGCTTCTCTCCTTGTCTCGCCCATCTTCCCATGTAGAAGTGTTAGAGGCAAGGAGCAAGAGCAAGCACCTTGCTCTCCAAATTGGTCAGGGCCGTCTGCCACTGGAAGAGCGGAGATTGGCCCCCACTTCTTCTTACAGAAGCTGCTTTGGAGGGAGAGCCAGCACTGCGTGGGCCCTTGGTTCAGCTGGCCCTGGCTTTGCTCTCCTTTTCATACTCTCCAAGCTGCTGTCTTTAGCTCCCGGCCTTTCCTTCTGCCTTGCATGGCAGTCTTTGCCCTTGCTGGCCTCAAGGCTGACTTTCGGTGGGTTTTTTGTTGTGCTTGCAGTAAGAGAACTGTTGGACATGGCCAGCTCCCGTGGCATTCCCGGGGCAGCAGCTAACCTGGAGCGCGCCCTGCACTGCCTGCACCGGGCACGCGGCAGCGTTCCGGTAAGAAGCGGCTGTTTGGGCGCAGAGAAGAGGGCACAGGGAATGCAGAGGGCCCGGGCACTGGGACAGCCTTTCCTGGCTGCTCTTTGAAGAAGGGTCTTAACAGGGAGCAGAGCACTTGCTGCCTGCTGTGTCTCCTCCAGCTGCGTCAGGGCTGAGCCCAAAGGGCTCCAGCAGGGAGAATCTCCCTCCTGGAGGCGGCGGCGGCGGCGGAAGGTCCTGCTGCCTTGTAAATGGCCTGGAGAGCTGGCTTCTCTAAGACATTTGGAGGGGAAATTCCCAGAAGCCTCAGTCAGCTGAGGCCATTCTGGCTGCAGGAGCAGCAAAATCCTTAGGTTGGTGAGCAAAAGGCCACTCTCGGGGACCAGGATCAAAGGGTTGGGCAGCAAAAACCAGGGACTTGGAGCAAATGACAGTGTTTCACCCACATGGGATACAGTCGCTTGAATGTCTGGAGAGGCAAAGTAGCTGCAAGGCAGCACCTGTGATTTTTTGGCTCATTTTTAATGTGGTGGGGCGGCTAAAGCCTCTTCCCTCTTGATCTTGCAGGAGGCTCTGGAGATGCTGCTCTCAGAGGGGCCTGCAACACCTCAAGGCCACCCCATGGCTGATTATCATTACGCAGGTAAGCAAAGCAGAGCTTCTTGCGTCCCTGACAGATGCTGCCGTCCCCTTCATTGTTGTGGCAAGGGTTTCTGCTTAAAGCAATTGTGCTTAACACCAGCACAAGGTCTTGTCTCCTCTGCGGGTGGGGAAGCACCAGCATCTAGTCCTTCAGCTTTACTTCTTTTCCAATCCTTCTCCCCGGGCAATGCCTGCTCTTGTCTTCATGACCTTCTGAGGGAGCAGACACGTACACACACGTGAATGACGGCCTGCCACCATTTTCTTTCGGCAGCCAGTGGGATCTACTTGGTGTGGATCAAGGGATGCGTTTACTACCCGCTGCTTTTTCTTGCCAGGCTCTGATAGATGGACACCTGAGGAGAAGGAGTCCTTCCAAAAGGCTTTCCACACCTACGGCAAGGATTTTCATCTCATCCAGAAGCAGGTAAAGCCACGGGACATTCTTTACCCGAGCAGATCGTCAGGAGGAAAGCTTGGTTATTTCTGGGAACAAGCACTGGGCTTCAGTCTCTCTCTTCTCAAGTACCAAGTATCTTCAAGAAGTAACAAAAGGGGACATCAAAAGCCTGTGTCAAAAGGATGATCCTGCCTCTCCAGCCCTTTTCTCCAAGCTCTTTTGGAAGATGAAGCTTTCTTCTGTCAGACTTGTCGCACAGGTCTGCTGCTGCTTCCACAAGACGGTGTGCTGGCATAACTGGAGTGAAGCGGGGAAAGAAGAACTGTGCTAGATGGATTTGTTGTTGATCTGTGCATTGCGTGTATTACCACCTAGCAGAATACACGGTTTAAGACATTGCATGATGCCTCTCTTTCCCCATGTTGATTTCATTTTACACCCTACTCCATTTACTTCATGCTTTTCCTTCCTAGTTCACTCCATATTCTACTTTTTCCCCAGTGCACCCGACACCATTTTCGACTCCTTCTTTTTCTCTTCACAACAGATCCAGACTAAGACCGTGGCACAGTGTGTGGAGTACTACTACTCCTGGAAAAAGGAGCATAAACTTGCCAGCACTCTGGCTCAGGTGAGGGGCAAGAAAATCGAGACGTGCCAGGAAGGTCGAGAAACTGGCAGAAGGGGAGAAAAGCTGCTGGCGAGCCATGCCAGACGCCCCTTTGCCAGGATCACATCGTCCCATGCGCTGGGAAAGGCACAGCAGATGCTGCCCGGGGCTTCCTTGTGCTGCTGCCCTGAAGTATGCAATTCTGGAGCCTAACTTTGACCCAAGGAAGCAGCAGCGCCACCAAAATGGGCTTTGACTCTCTACAGATGGGCTTCTCAAGGGCTGGCACCCTCGCTGACTCCAATCAGACCCTTAATTCCCCACTGCTTGCTGACATCAGCAATCCAGGCTGCCTTTGTGGATATGCTGCAGATTTTCAGGGAGTTTTTCTAGCATCGCAGCATACTCCCCAAGAAGGAGCTGCCGGTGCCGTGGCTCCCCTAAAACTTTCCTTACCGGCAAAGAGCAATTTGCTTCACATCATGTGAGAGAGAGAGAGAGAGAGAGAGACAGGGAGGGAGATTATTTTGGGTACTAGAAAATGGCTAACCATGTGTCTACCCTAATTGGACTGAATTTAAATGCCATTGCCTAGACATTTGTGGAGGAAAAGCAGAGAGAAATAGATGTTAGGCAGAAAGGTAGAAATAAGAAATGTAGAGCTCTAAATAGGCAGGTATTTATCCCACCCCTTTGGCCTGTAGAAAAGAGGAGTATTTTCCTCCAAGCTCTGGGTTGGCAGCCCGCCGCAGCCCATTGGCAAAGGCAGCCGTTTTCTCAGCTCTTGAGGGTCTGGAAGGATTTGCTTAGGCCGATAGATTTTTGTGCTGGATGCTCTGATTTCCAGCTTTGTGAGAGGAAGGAAGCATTGATAAGGACTCTTTGATTTCCAGAGTGTGGGCAAAGCAAAGAGGAGGAAAAGCCCTCCCAGAAAGGAGAACGGGGAGACAGGGAAGAGAAGCCGCAAGAGGGCTCGCAGCGCCGAGTGTCCCTGCTGCCAAGCGCGCCAGCCGCCCCGCTCGGCGGGAGGCCCCTTTCCCTGCGGGCAGTGCAAACGGTGCGCAAGTTCCTCCTCTTTCTGCTCAAAGCTGCGCCTTTGGACTAAAACGGGCTGACCCTTTTCAAAGGCACCGCAGGGGAAGCTGGGGGCACTTGCAGCATCGCCCCCGGCAGCCGTGGTCAAGCTTAACACCCACCTCAAACCCAAAGAGCTTAGGTAAAACCCAGCCTTCACAATGAAACCTTGCCGTGCCCCAACAAGACACAGTTCATACAAGTAGGAATAGATCCATCAAAGCTTGGTTTGATGCTGCTGATCAAATTCAAAAGAGGATGCAGCAAAAGGAGGAAGACATTTCAAGGCATTGAAAGTAGAACCATCAGACTCATGGTGCTGATCAATTCACAAATGTGCCACTGCCCGAAAAGACAGAAATTCCTACTCAAACGGAGATCTCGGCACTTGGTTTCATGGTGTGTACTAAAGTGAGCAATGGATGGTTTGTTTCCTATCTTGCAGGGTGTTTGAAACCGTGAAGGAAAGGAACAACCACAGGAGAAGACATCGGCCTCGGAAGGAAGCAGAGCCTCTCGCCAAGAAGAAAAGACCAAATTAGACAACCCTGCAGGTTGTCCAGGGCTAGCAAGAGTTAGGTATCAATAGGACTAGATAGGAATAGGACTGTTTTTTAAGCTTTTAGGGTAGTTTAATCTTCTACTTAGTTAGTTGACATGATAGGAATCTCCTCAATTTAGTCGTTAAGATCCATTAGTATTATTCAAGATTCAATAGTTTTATTAGATTTATCAATAAATTTCAAAGGTTGGGTGTTGTCTATGCTCTGCCTTTTGTCATTTTGCCTTTGTTGAGAGCCAATGGGTCTTTATCATTAAACCAAAGTTTGTTCCATTTTGTCTTTTTGTCTGTATGAAAACACTCCGGCAATGTTTGTTCCATTTGCCTGGTGTTGCAAAGACGGCACTTGCCCTGAGAGAAGAATCTGGGCAGGCGCCACCTCCCCCAGGCCCAGCCCCTTGCTCAGCTGGCAGGACTTACTGAGGTGTGTCTCCTTTACTGCCAGTGAAATAAGGCTGGGGCTTCAGCCTTTGATTCCTCAACATCTCAGCTGGGAGTGGAAAGGGAGGCTTTGTTTAATTCACGGAATTGGATCTAGATGAGTGGTCTGGTCTCACCATATTTTCTGGCATAAAAGCAGCGGCTTTAGTCCTTTTTGGAGCCCAGCAACATAACTTTGTTTCATTTTGGGGGACTGATGGAGCTGACCACCTTGGAGGACGTTTCTAAGCCCTCCGATTCTATCCAATTCCTATCCGCATGCGCCACAAAGGCATGGCTAGTTCAGTTTCAGTTTCTCTCGAAAGGACCAGTGTCCCGCTCTGGGCCTCCAGCAATCTCCTTAGCTAAAGCAGAGCGGGTGTGATCATTATCCTCTGACTTCTCACAGCTCGGGCACTTGCGCCAAAGAAGAATCAAAGGCACTCTTTCTTCGAGGCCAGCAAATGGCCCTGCCTAGCAAGGCTTTGGTGGCAGGGGCTGTGGAGGGTGGAGAGGGGGCGAGGGAGGGGGCAATTGCCAGGCTGCTTCTGGGAAGCCGAGGGAAGCTTGCCCTTGTCTGATGGAGGCGGTGCAGGTGGGCTTTGGATGCTACAAAGTATCTGCCTTGCAGTGGGACTTGTTCCAGCTGCCCCCTCAGTTTGCTGGCCAGTGGCTAACGTGCAGGCTGGGAAGGAAGCAAGATTGGGACTGAAGCAAGATTTGCTTTTCCTTAACGACAGGCAGGAAAGCAGCAAAGCTGCCTGGGTTTTGTCATATCTGGGATCTAGGCATTAAAACCAATGTGAAGGCCAGCAGTGTGGAAAGGGAATTCTGTTAGTGTTGCTTTCTTAGAGGAATGGCAGAGTCTTTTGGGGACAAACACCGAGCTTCTCCAAGGGAGCTGGAAGAGGGCTATAGAAATTCTGCATGAATGTTTGCTAGAGAAATGCCCGTGTGCTGTCCCTGTGTGTGTGTGTGTGTCCCCATCAGTTGCCCTGAAAAACATCCTGTTTCTCCAAGTTTCAAGGGAGGAGTGATGAGGTGAGAGACCAGCTCAGAGGCCCAAAGGAGGGAAAACATGCAGTGACATTATTGGGCAGCAAAAGGAGAATTGAGAAAGGGGGCAGGATGAATGGCTCCACTTTGAGAGGAAGCTCTGGAGTTGGCTCTGCGCTGGACAACTTGCAAATTCCAGCTCCTCTCAGAGCTGGAGGAGAGCCAGTGGGAGGAGCCCTTCTGGTTCTCCAGGGCAGGAGATGAGGTCTGGGCCCTTGCACAGAGGCAGGCTCCTGTGCACGTTCAGCTGGAGGCACCTTGCAGAGAAGCACCGGGAAGACCCAGGGCTGTCCCTGCACTGCTTTTGCCCGTCTCATCAGACGACTGAGGAGAAAAGGCCCCATGGGAAGCTTCTCAGAGCAAACTTGCAGCAGAAGAAGTACAAGGGCCAGAGGCGGCCCATGCCTCTTTCTGTCCCATGGCTCCCCTGGGGTTCTAGATGGAATGTTGGGCTGTGCCCATAGCAACTGTCGTTGTCTCCTGCTCCTGCGGCCCTTGCTGGAACGCTGGTGGAGCAGCGCTGGAGCAGCAGCTGCAGGATCAGCTCCTGGGCTGTCCCTGACCAGCCGCCTTCTGCACTCAGCGCCAGACCCGGCCTCTGCACCGACGTCCTGGTCTCCTCGTCTGCCTCCGGGCATCCCCAGAGCACTTGGGAACCGTCCAAGGTAAGAAAATCCCCGTTTGCCCTCAAAGCACTAGCACAGGGGCAGGAGGCTCCAGCTGCCTCTCCCACCAAGCACGACACACAGGCTGCGTGCTCACTTTCCCCAGACGAGCTTCCACGTGAAAGCAGGCTGCAGCTTCTGAAGGAATCATGTTGCCTCCAGGGGAAACACAGACCTTTCCATAGAGGACCTAGAGAGGTGTCCCAGTGCAGTTGCAGATCCTCGTCCACGGATGACCTGATTAAAAGTTCTTGGCACCCATTTCAGTCCTCAAACTATCTTGTGCTGACCCCAAAACAAATTGTTTGTGGCTGAGCACTTCAGGGCTTCAGTGTCAACAAATCCCCTTATGCCCTGACTCTGCTCACACCCGCTCCAAAGCTTCAAACACCAGAATGATGGCACTTCTCCTCTGGCATCCCTGTCCTTCAGGGCATAGAAGCATTTGACTGGGCTTCTCCTCAAACACAGGCTTTCAACTTCAAAAACCATCTGGGATCAGCAATTCTTATATACTTACGTAGTTCCATGGCTTATAGATCCATGCTATTTTAATATCTTTATAGATTCTTTTTCCAGTGCACGTAGGGCTGGTTCTACCTCATGCTCAGGGGCGGCCGTCAAATGCCATCTCCTCAAGAGCACAATCACAGTAGCACAGAATTTCCTGGCTTGGAAGGGATTCTCAAAGATCACTGAGCCCAAGTCCAGGGCCTGCCCAGGGCAGCCTCAACAATCACAGCCTGTGCCCAAGAGCAGTGTCCAAACACTTTTGGAGCTCAGTCAGGCTTGGTGCTGTGCCCCCTTCCCTGGGGAGTGCCCAAGCAGCCTCTGGCTGAAGAACCTTTTCCTTCTATCCAACCTAAGCCTGCACTGGCACATCTCCCCTGCCATTGTCTGGGCTCTTCTCAGTGGCCCCGGGAGTGAAGAGAGTAGTGCATGGCCTTGTGCTTGCCCTCCTGAGGAAGCTGCTGACTGCTAGAGGGTCCTGCCTAGGACATTCCATGTCAAAAAGGCGGCAAAGAGAAAGGAGCTGGGACACAGGAGCTCGGGCTTTGCAATGATGAGGATGAGAAGGAAGGATTTTTAACTGGAGCATTGCTTTGATCTCTTTCAGGTGGAAAGGAGAGGCACAATGAAAAGGAAAGCAAGAGCCCAGATTCAGCCGTGAGTTTTGGCATAGGGTTAAAGGACAGCAAACTGGAGGAATGGCGAGGAGGAGAACTGCTCTTTCAGAGTCAGGGTGGCATTGGTTCAAGCCTGTGGGTGCACAGGAAGGCTCTCTTGACCACTTGCCTTTCTCACCTCCACCTCCTTCTTCCTTTAGACACATCAATGTTGGCAGCGACTTTCAGGCTGAGCTGCCAGAGCTGCAGAGCAGAGCACCAAGTGAGGATGAAGAGCCTGCAACCCTGGTCTGGAAGCCCTGGGGGGAGGATGACTCTGACATGGAAAAACCTGACAGAGGTAGCTTTGCTTCAAGCTTTTCTTCCACCCCTGAGCTACTTGGGTCTTTAAAAGGCTCCTTTTGCGTAAAAAGGCAGCCTTTTGCAGGCTCTGCTTCTCTCCTTGTCTCGCCCATCTTCCCATGTAGAAGTGTTAGAGGCAAGGAGCAAGAGCAAGCACCTTGCTCTCCAAATTGGTCAGGGCCGTCTGCCACTGGAAGAGCGGAGATTGGCCCCCACTTCTTCTTACAGAAGCTGCTTTGGAGGGAGAGCCAGCACTGCGTGGGCCCTTGGTTCAGCTGGCCCTGGCTTTGCTCTCCTTTTCATACTCTCCAAGCTGCTGTCTTTAGCTCCCGGCCTTTCCTTCTGCCTTGCATGGCAGTCTTTGCCCTTGCTGGCCTCAAGGCTGACTTTCGGTGGGTTTTTTGTTGTGCTTGCAGTAAGAGAACTGTTGGACATGGCCAGCTCCCGTGGCATTCCCGGGGCAGCAGCTAACCTGGAGCGCGCCCTGCACTGCCTGCACCGGGCACGCGGCAGCGTTCCGGTAAGAAGCGGCTGTTTGGGCGCAGAGAAGAGGGCACAGGGAATGCAGAGGGCCCGGGCACTGGGACAGCCTTTCCTGGCTGCTCTTTGAAGAAGGGTCTTAACAGGGAGCAGAGCACTTGCTGCCTGCTGTGTCTCCTCCAGCTGCGTCAGGGCTGAGCCCAAAGGGCTCCAGCAGGGAGAATCTCCCTCCTGGAGGCGGCGGCGGCGGCGGAAGGTCCTGCTGCCTTGTAAATGGCCTGGAGAGCTGGCTTCTCTAAGACATTTGGAGGGGAAATTCCCAGAAGCCTCAGTCAGCTGAGGCCATTCTGGCTGCAGGAGCAGCAAAATCCTTAGGTTGGTGAGCAAAAGGCCACTCTCGGGGACCAGGATCAAAGGGTTGGGCAGCAAAAACCAGGGACTTGGAGCAAATGACAGTGTTTCACCCACATGGGATACAGTCGCTTGAATGTCTGGAGAGGCAAAGTAGCTGCAAGGCAGCACCTGTGATTTTTTGGCTCATTTTTAATGTGGTGGGGCGGCTAAAGCCTCTTCCCTCTTGATCTTGCAGGAGGCTCTGGAGATGCTGCTCTCAGAGGGGCCTGCAACACCTCAAGGCCACCCCATGGCTGATTATCATTACGCAGGTAAGCAAAGCAGAGCTTCTTGCGTCCCTGACAGATGCTGCCGTCCCCTTCATTGTTGTGGCAAGGGTTTCTGCTTAAAGCAATTGTGCTTAACACCAGCACAAGGTCTTGTCTCCTCTGCGGGTGGGGAAGCACCAGCATCTAGTCCTTCAGCTTTACTTCTTTTCCAATCCTTCTCCCCGGGCAATGCCTGCTCTTGTCTTCATGACCTTCTGAGGGAGCAGACACGTACACACACGTGAATGACGGCCTGCCACCATTTTCTTTCGGCAGCCAGTGGGATCTACTTGGTGTGGATCAAGGGATGCGTTTACTACCCGCTGCTTTTTCTTGCCAGGCTCTGATAGATGGACACCTGAGGAGAAGGAGTCCTTCCAAAAGGCTTTCCACACCTACGGCAAGGATTTTCATCTCATCCAGAAGCAGGTAAAGCCACGGGACATTCTTTACCCGAGCAGATCGTCAGGAGGAAAGCTTGGTTATTTCTGGGAACAAGCACTGGGCTTCAGTCTCTCTCTTCTCAAGTACCAAGTATCTTCAAGAAGTAACAAAAGGGGACATCAAAAGCCTGTGTCAAAAGGATGATCCTGCCTCTCCAGCCCTTTTCTCCAAGCTCTTTTGGAAGATGAAGCTTTCTTCTGTCAGACTTGTCGCACAGGTCTGCTGCTGCTTCCACAAGACGGTGTGCTGGCATAACTGGAGTGAAGCGGGGAAAGAAGAACTGTGCTAGATGGATTTGTTGTTGATCTGTGCATTGCGTGTATTACCACCTAGCAGAATACACGGTTTAAGACATTGCATGATGCCTCTCTTTCCCCATGTTGATTTCATTTTACACCCTACTCCATTTACTTCATGCTTTTCCTTCCTAGTTCACTCCATATTCTACTTTTTCCCCAGTGCACCCGACACCATTTTCGACTCCTTCTTTTTCTCTTCACAACAGATCCAGACTAAGACCGTGGCACAGTGTGTGGAGTACTACTACTCCTGGAAAAAGGAGCATAAACTTGCCAGCACTCTGGCTCAGGTGAGGGGCAAGAAAATCGAGACGTGCCAGGAAGGTCGAGAAACTGGCAGAAGGGGAGAAAAGCTGCTGGCGAGCCATGCCAGACGCCCCTTTGCCAGGATCACATCGTCCCATGCGCTGGGAAAGGCACAGCAGATGCTGCCCGGGGCTTCCTTGTGCTGCTGCCCTGAAGTATGCAATTCTGGAGCCTAACTTTGACCCAAGGAAGCAGCAGCGCCACCAAAATGGGCTTTGACTCTCTACAGATGGGCTTCTCAAGGGCTGGCACCCTCGCTGACTCCAATCAGACCCTTAATTCCCCACTGCTTGCTGACATCAGCAATCCAGGCTGCCTTTGTGGATATGCTGCAGATTTTCAGGGAGTTTTTCTAGCATCGCAGCATACTCCCCAAGAAGGAGCTGCCGGTGCCGTGGCTCCCCTAAAACTTTCCTTACCGGCAAAGAGCAATTTGCTTCACATCATGTGAGAGAGAGAGAGAGAGAGAGAGAGACAGGGAGGGAGATTATTTTGGGGACTAGAAAATGGCTAACCATGTGTCTACCCTAATTGGACTGAATTTAAATGCCATTGCCTAGACATTTGTGGAGGAAAAGCAGAGAGAAATAGATGTTAGGCAGAAAGGTAGAAATAAGAAATGTAGAGCTCTAAATAGGCAGGTATTTATCCCACCCCTTTGGCCTGTAGAAAAGAGGAGTATTTTCCTCCAAGCTCTGGGTTGGCAGCCCGCCGCAGCCCATTGGCAAAGGCAGCCGTTTTCTCAGCTCTTGAGGGTCTGGAAGGATTTGCTTAGGCCGATAGATTTTTGTGCTGGATGCTCTGATTTCCAGCTTTGTGAGAGGAAGGAAGCATTGATAAGGACTCTTTGATTTCCAGAGTGTGGGCAAAGCAAAGAGGAGGAAAAGCCCTCCCAGAAAGGAGAACGGGGAGACAGGGAAGAGAAGCCGCAAGAGGGCTCGCAGCGCCGAGTGTCCCTGCTGCCAAGCGCGCCAGCCGCCCCGCTCGGCGGGAGGCCCCTTTCCCTGCGGGCAGTGCAAACGGTGCGTAAGTTCCTCCTCTTTCTGCTCAAAGCTGCGCCTTTGGACTAAAACGGGCTGACCCTTTTCAAAGGCACCGCAGGGGAAGCTGGGGGCACTTGCAGCATCGCCCCCGGCAGCCGTGGTCAAGCTTAACACCCACCTCAAACCCAAAGAGCTTAGGTAAAACCCAGCCTTCACAATGAAACCTTGCCGTGCCCCAACAAGACACAGTTCATACAAGTAGGAATAGATCCATCAAAGCTTGGTTTGATGCTGCTGATCAAATTCAAAAGAGGATGCAGCAAAAGGAGGAAGACATTTCAAGGCATTGAAAGTAGAACCATCAGACTCATGGTGCTGATCAATTCACAAATGTGCCACTGCCCGAAAAGACAGAAATTCCTACTCAAACGGAGATCTCGGCACTTGGTTTCATGGTGTGTACTAAAGTGAGCAATGGATGGTTTGTTTCCTATCTTGCAGGGTGTTTGAAACCGTGAAGGAAAGGAACAACCACAGGAGAAGACATCGGCCTCGGAAGGAAGCAGAGCCTCTCGCCAAGAAGAAAAGACCAAATTAGACAACCCTGCAGGTTGTCCAGGGCTAGCAAGAGTTAGGTATCAATAGGACTAGATAGGAATAGGACTGTTTTTTAAGCTTTTAGGGTAGTTTAATCTTCTACTTAGTTAGTTGACATGATAGGAATCTCCTCAATTTAGTCGTTAAGATCCATTAGTATTATTCAAGATTCAATAGTTTTATTAGATTTATCAATAAATTTCAAAGGTTGGGTGTTGTCTATGCTCTGCCTTTTGTCATTTTGCCTTTGTTGAGAGCCAATGGGTCTTTATCATTAAACCAAAGTTTGTTCCATTTTGTCTTTTTGTCTGTATGAAAACACTCCGGCAATGTTTGTTCCATTTGCCTGGTGTTGCAAAGACGGCACTTGCCCTGAGAGAAGAATCTGGGCAGGCGCCACCTCCCCCAGGCCCAGCCCCTTGCTCAGCTGGCAGGACTTACTGAGGTGTGTCTCCTTTACTGCCAGTGAAATAAGGCTGGGGCTTCAGCCTTTGATTCCTCAACATCTCAGCTGGGAGTGGAAAGGGAGGCTTTGTTTAATTCACGGAATTGGATCTAGATGAGTGGTCTGGTCTCACCATATTTTCTGGCATAAAAGCAGCGGCTTTAGTCCTTTTTGGAGCCCAGCAACATAACTTTGTTTCATTTTGGGGGACTGATGGAGCTGACCACCTTGGAGGACGTTTCTAAGCCCTCCGATTCTATCCAATTCCTATCCGCATGCGCCACAAAGGCATGGCTAGTTCAGTTTCAGTTTCTCTCGAAAGGACCAGTGTCCCGCTCTGGGCCTCCAGCAATCTCCTTAGCTAAAGCAGAGCGGGTGTGATCATTATCCTCTGACTTCTCACAGCTCGGGCACTTGCGCCAAAGAAGAATCAAAGGCACTCTTTCTTCGAGGCCAGCAAATGGCCCTGCCTAGCAAGGCTTTGGTGGCAGGGGCTGTGGAGGGTGGAGAGGGGGCGAGGGAGGGGGCAATTGCCAGGCTGCTTCTGGGAAGCCGAGGGAAGCTTGCCCTTGTCTGATGGAGGCGGTGCAGGTGGGCTTTGGATGCTACAAAGTATCTGCCTTGCAGTGGGACTTGTTCCAGCTGCCCCCTCAGTTTGCTGGCCAGTGGCTAACGTGCAGGCTGGGAAGGAAGCAAGATTGGGACTGAAGCAAGATTTGCTTTTCCTTAACGACAGGCAGGAAAGCAGCAAAGCTGCCTGGGTTTTGTCATATCTGGGATCTAGGCATTAAAACCAATGTGAAGGCCAGCAGTGTGGAAAGGGAATTCTGTTAGTGTTGCTTTCTTAGAGGAATGGCAGAGTCTTTTGGGGACAAACACCGAGCTTCTCCAAGGGAGCTGGAAGAGGGCTATAGAAATTCTGCATGAATGTTTGCTAGAGAAATGCCCGTGTGCTGTCCCTGTGTGTGTGTGTGTGTCCCCATCAGTTGCCCTGAAAAACATCCTGTTTCTCCAAGTTTCAAGGGAGGAGTGATGAGGTGAGAGACCAGCTCAGAGGCCCAAAGGAGGGAAAACATGCAGTGACATTATTGGGCAGCAAAAGGAGAATTGAGAAAGGGGGCAGGATGAATGGCTCCACTTTGAGAGGAAGCTCTGGAGTTGGCTCTGCGCTGGACAACTTGCAAATTCCAGCTCCTCTCAGAGCTGGAGGAGAGCCAGTGGGAGGAGCCCTTCTGGTTCTCCAGGGCAGGAGATGAGGTCTGGGCCCTTGCACAGAGGCAGGCTCCTGTGCACGTTCAGCTGGAGGCACCTTGCAGAGAAGCACCGGGAAGACCCAGGGCTGTCCCTGCACTGCTTTTGCCCGTCTCATCAGACGACTGAGGAGAAAAGGCCCCATGGGAAGCTTCTCAGAGCAAACTTGCAGCAGAAGAAGTACAAGGGCCAGAGGCGGCCCATGCCTCTTTCTGTCCCATGGCTCCCCTGGGGTTCTAGATGGAATGTTGGGCTGTGCCCATAGCAACTGTCGTTGTCTCCTGCTCCTGCGGCCCTTGCTGGAACGCTGGTGGAGCAGCGCTGGAGCAGCAGCTGCAGGATCAGCTCCTGGGCTGTCCCTGACCAGCCGCCTTCTGCACTCAGCGCCAGACCCGGCCTCTGCACCGACGTCCTGGTCTCCTCGTCTGCCTCCGGGCATCCCCAGAGCACTTGGGAACCGTCCAAGGTAAGAAAATCCCCGTTTGCCCTCAAAGCACTAGCACAGGGGCAGGAGGCTCCAGCTGCCTCTCCCACCAAGCACGACACACAGGCTGCGTGCTCACTTTCCCCAGACGAGCTTCCACGTGAAAGCAGGCTGCAGCTTCTGAAGGAATCATGTTGCCTCCAGGGGAAACACAGACCTTTCCATAGAGGACCTAGAGAGGTGTCCCAGTGCAGTTGCAGATCCTCGTCCACGGATGACCTGATTAAAAGTTCTTGGCACCCATTTCAGTCCTCAAACTATCTTGTGCTGACCCCAAAACAAATTGTTTGTGGCTGAGCACTTCAGGGCTTCAGTGTCAACAAATCCCCTTATGCCCTGACTCTGCTCACACCCGCTCCAAAGCTTCAAACACCAGAATGATGGCACTTCTCCTCTGGCATCCCTGTCCTTCAGGGCATAGAAGCATTTGACTGGGCTTCTCCTCAAACACAGGCTTTCAACTTCAAAAACCATCTGGGATCAGCAATTCTTATATACTTACGTAGTTCCATGGCTTATAGATCCATGCTATTTTAATATCTTTATAGATTCTTTTTCCAGTGCACGTAGGGCTGGTTCTACCTCATGCTCAGGGGCGGCCGTCAAATGCCATCTCCTCAAGAGCACAATCACAGTAGCACAGAATTTCCTGGCTTGGAAGGGATTCTCAAAGATCACTGAGCCCAAGTCCAGGGCCTGCCCAGGGCAGCCTCAACAATCACAGCCTGTGCCCAAGAGCAGTGTCCAAACACTTTTGGAGCTCAGTCAGGCTTGGTGCTGTGCCCCCTTCCCTGGGGAGTGCCCAAGCAGCCTCTGGCTGAAGAACCTTTTCCTTCTATCCAACCTAAGCCTGCACTGGCACATCTCCCCTGCCATTGTCTGGGCTCTTCTCAGTGGCCCCGGGAGTGAAGAGAGTAGTGCATGGCCTTGTGCTTGCCCTCCTGAGGAAGCTGCTGACTGCTAGAGGGTCCTGCCTAGGACATTCCATGTCAAAAAGGCGGCAAAGAGAAAGGAGCTGGGACACAGGAGCTCGGGCTTTGCAATGATGAGGATGAGAAGGAAGGATTTTTAACTGGAGCATTGCTTTGATCTCTTTCAGGTGGAAAGGAGAGGCACAATGAAAAGGAAAGCAAGAGCCCAGATTCAGCCGTGAGTTTTGGCATAGGGTTAAAGGACAGCAAACTGGAGGAATGGCGAGGAGGAGAACTGCTCTTTCAGAGTCAGGGTGGCATTGGTTCAAGCCTGTGGGTGCACAGGAAGGCTCTCTTGACCACTTGCCTTTCTCACCTCCACCTCCTTCTTCCTTTAGACACATCAATGTTGGCAGCGACTTTCAGGCTGAGCTGCCAGAGCTGCAGAGCAGAGCACCAAGTGAGGATGAAGAGCCTGCAACCCTGGTCTGGAAGCCCTGGGGGGAGGATGACTCTGACATGGAAAAACCTGACAGAGGTAGCTTTGCTTCAAGCTTTTCTTCCACCCCTGAGCTACTTGGGTCTTTAAAAGGCTCCTTTTGCGTAAAAAGGCAGCCTTTTGCAGGCTCTGCTTCTCTCCTTGTCTCGCCCATCTTCCCATGTAGAAGTGTTAGAGGCAAGGAGCAAGAGCAAGCACCTTGCTCTCCAAATTGGTCAGGGCCGTCTGCCACTGGAAGAGCGGAGATTGGCCCCCACTTCTTCTTACAGAAGCTGCTTTGGAGGGAGAGCCAGCACTGCGTGGGCCCTTGGTTCAGCTGGCCCTGGCTTTGCTCTCCTTTTCATACTCTGCAAGCTGCTGTCTTTAGCTCCCGGCCTTTCCTTCTGCCTTGCATGGCAGTCTTTGCCCTTGCTGGCCTCAAGGCTGACTTTCGGTGGGTTTTTTGTTGTGCTTGCAGTAAGAGAACTGTTGGACATGGCCAGCTCCCGTGGCATTCCCGGGGCAGCAGCTAACCTGGAGCGCGCCCTGCACTGCCTGCACCGGGCACGCGGCAGCGTTCCGGTAAGAAGCGGCTGTTTGGGCGCAGAGAAGAGGGCACAGGGAATGCAGAGGGCCCGGGCACTGGGACAGCCTTTCCTGGCTGCTCTTTGAAGAAGGGTCTTAACAGGGAGCAGAGCACTTGCTGCCTGCTGTGTCTCCTCCAGCTGCGTCAGGGCTGAGCCCAAAGGGCTCCAGCAGGGAGAATCTCCCTCCTGGAGGCGGCGGCGGCGGCGGAAGGTCCTGCTGCCTTGTAAATGGCCTGGAGAGCTGGCTTCTCTAAGACATTTGGAGGGGAAATTCCCAGAAGCCTCAGTCAGCTGAGGCCATTCTGGCTGCAGGAGCAGCAAAATCCTTAGGTTGGTGAGCAAAAGGCCACTCTCGGGGACCAGGATCAAAGGGTTGGGCAGCAAAAACCAGGGACTTGGAGCAAATGACAGTGTTTCACCCACATGGGATACAGTCGCTTGAATGTCTGGAGAGGCAAAGTAGCTGCAAGGCAGCACCTGTGATTTTTTGGCTCATTTTTAATGTGGTGGGGCGGCTAAAGCCTCTTCCCTCTTGATCTTGCAGGAGGCTCTGGAGATGCTGCTCTCAGAGGGGCCTGCAACACCTCAAGGCCACCCCATGGCTGATTATCATTACGCAGGTAAGCAAAGCAGAGCTTCTTGCGTCCCTGACAGATGCTGCCGTCCCCTTCATTGTTGTGGCAAGGGTTTCTGCTTAAAGCAATTGTGCTTAACACCAGCACAAGGTCTTGTCTCCTCTGCGGGTGGGGAAGCACCAGCATCTAGTCCTTCAGCTTTACTTCTTTTCCAATCCTTCTCCCCGGGCAATGCCTGCTCTTGTCTTCATGACCTTCTGAGGGAGCAGACACGTACACACACGTGAATGACGGCCTGCCACCATTTTCTTTCGGCAGCCAGTGGGATCTACTTGGTGTGGATCAAGGGATGCGTTTACTACCCGCTGCTTTTTCTTGCCAGGCTCTGATAGATGGACACCTGAGGAGAAGGAGTCCTTCCAAAAGGCTTTCCACACCTACGGCAAGGATTTTCATCTCATCCAGAAGCAGGTAAAGCCACGGGACATTCTTTACCCGAGCAGATCGTCAGGAGGAAAGCTTGGTTATTTCTGGGAACAAGCACTGGGCTTCAGTCTCTCTCTTCTCAAGTACCAAGTATCTTCAAGAAGTAACAAAAGGGGACATCAAAAGCCTGTGTCAAAAGGATGATCCTGCCTCTCCAGCCCTTTTCTCCAAGCTCTTTTGGAAGATGAAGCTTTCTTCTGTCAGACTTGTCGCACAGGTCTGCTGCTGCTTCCACAAGACGGTGTGCTGGCATAACTGGAGGGAAGCGGGGAAAGAAGAACTGTGCTAGATGGATTTGTTGTTGATCTGTGCATTGCGTGTATTACCACCTAGCAGAATACACGGTTTAAGACATTGCATGATGCCTCTCTTTCCCCATGTTGATTTCATTTTACACCCTACTCCATTTACTTCATGCTTTTCCTTCCTAGTTCACTCCATATTCTACTTTTTCCCCAGTGCACCCGACACCATTTTCGACTCCTTCTTTTTCTCTTCACAACAGATCCAGACTAAGACCGTGGCACAGTGTGTGGAGTACTACTACTCCTGGAAAAAGGAGCATAAACTTGCCAGCACTCTGGCTCAGGTGAGGGGCAAGAAAATCGAGACGTGCCAGGAAGGTCGAGAAACTGGCAGAAGGGGAGAAAAGCTGCTGGCGAGCCATGCCAGACGCCCCTTTGCCAGGATCACATCGTCCCATGCGCTGGGAAAGGCACAGCAGATGCTGCCCGGGGCTTCCTTGTGCTGCTGCCCTGAAGTATGCAATTCTGGAGCCTAACTTTGACCCAAGGAAGCAGCAGCGCCACCAAAATGGGCTTTGACTCTCTACAGATGGGCTTCTCAAGGGCTGGCACCCTCGCTGACTCCAATCAGACCCTTAATTCCCCACTGCTTGCTGACATCAGCAATCCAGGCTGCCTTTGTGGATATGCTGCAGATTTTCAGGGAGTTTTTCTAGCATCGCAGCATACTCCCCAAGAAGGAGCTGCCGGTGCCGTGGCTCCCCTAAAACTTTCCTTACCGGCAAAGAGCAATTTGCTTCACATCATGTGAGAGAGAGAGAGAGAGAGAGAGACAGGGAGGGAGATTATTTTGGGGACTAGAAAATGGCTAACCATGTGTCTACCCTAATTGGACTGAATTTAAATGCCATTGCCTAGACATTTGTGGAGGAAAAGCAGAGAGAAATAGATGTTAGGCAGAAAGGTAGAAATAAGAAATGTAGAGCTCTAAATAGGCAGGTATTTATCCCACCCCTTTGGCCTGTAGAAAAGAGGAGTATTTTCCTCCAAGCTCTGGGTTGGCAGCCCGCCGCAGCCCATTGGCAAAGGCAGCCGTTTTCTCAGCTCTTGAGGGTCTGGAAGGATTTGCTTAGGCCGATAGATTTTTGTGCTGGATGCTCTGATTTCCAGCTTTGTGAGAGGAAGGAAGCATTGATAAGGACTCTTTGATTTCCAGAGTGTGGGCAAAGCAAAGAGGAGGAAAAGCCCTCCCAGAAAGGAGAACGGGGAGACAGGGAAGAGAAGCCGCAAGAGGGCTCGCAGCGCCGAGTGTCCCTGCTGCCAAGCGCGCCAGCCGCCCCGCTCGGCGGGAGGCCCCTTTCCCTGCGGGCAGTGCAAACGGTGCGTAAGTTCCTCCTCTTTCTGCTCAAAGCTGCGCCTTTGGACTAAAACGGGCTGACCCTTTTCAAAGGCACCGCAGGGGAAGCTGGGGGCACTTGCAGCATCGCCCCCGGCAGCCGTGGTCAAGCTTAACACCCACCTCAAACCCAAAGAGCTTAGGTAAAACCCAGCCTTCACAATGAAACCTTGCCGTGCCCCAACAAGACACAGTTCATACAAGTAGGAATAGATCCATCAAAGCTTGGTTTGATGCTGCTGATCAAATTCAAAAGAGGATGCAGCAAAAGGAGGAAGACATTTCAAGGCATTGAAAGTAGAACCATCAGACTCATGGTGCTGATCAATTCACAAATGTGCCACTGCCCGAAAAGACAGAAATTCCTACTCAAACGGAGATCTCGGCACTTGGTTTCATGGTGTGTACTAAAGTGAGCAATGGATGGTTTGTTTCCTATCTTGCAGGGTGTTTGAAACCGTGAAGGAAAGGAACAACCACAGGAGAAGACATCGGCCTCGGAAGGAAGCAGAGCCTCTCGCCAAGAAGAAAAGACCAAATTAGACAACCCTGCAGGTTGTCCAGGGCTAGCAAGAGTTAGGTATCAATAGGACTAGATAGGAATAGGACTGTTTTTTAAGCTTTTAGGGTAGTTTAATCTTCTACTTAGTTAGTTGACATGATAGGAATCTCCTCAATTTAGTCGTTAAGATCCATTAGTATTATTCAAGATTCAATAGTTTTATTAGATTTATCAATAAATTTCAAAGGTTGGGTGTTGTCTATGCTCTGCCTTTTGTCATTTTGCCTTTGTTGAGAGCCAATGGGTCTTTATCATTAAACCAAAGTTTGTTCCATTTTGTCTTTTTGTCTGTATGAAAACACTCCGGCAATGTTTGTTCCATTTGCCTGGTGTTGCAAAGACGGCACTTGCCCTGAGAGAAGAATCTGGGCAGGCGCCACCTCCCCCGGGCCCAGCCCCTTGCTCAGCTGGCAGGACTTACTGAGGTGTGTCTCCTTTACTGCCAGTGAAATAAGGCTGGGGCTTCAGCCTTTGATTCCTCAACATCTCAGCTGGGAGTGGAAAGGGAGGCTTTGTTTAATTCACGGAATTGGATCTAGATGAGTGGTCTGGTCTCACCATATTTTCTGGCATAAAAGCAGCGGCTTTAGTCCTTTTTGGAGCCCAGCAACATAACTTTGTTTCATTTTGGGGGACTGATGGAGCTGACCACCTTGGAGGACGTTTCTAAGCCCTCCGATTCTATCCAATTCCTATCCGCATGCGCCACAAAGGCATGGCTAGTTCAGTTTCAGTTTCTCTCGAAAGGACCAGTGTCCCGCTCTGGGCCTCCAGCAATCTCCTTAGCTAAAGCAGAGCGGGTGTGATCATTATCCTCTGACTTCTCACAGCTCGGGCACTTGCGCCAAAGAAGAATCAAAGGCACTCTTTCTTCGAGGCCAGCAAATGGCCCTGCCTAGCAAGGCTTTGGTGGCAGGGGCTGTGGAGGGTGGAGAGGGGGCGAGGGAGGGGGCAATTGCCAGGCTGCTTCTGGGAAGCCGAGGGAAGCTTGCCCTTGTCTGATGGAGGCGGTGCAGGTGGGCTTTGGAGCCTACAAAGTATCTGCCTTGCAGTGGGACTTGTTCCAGCTGCCCCCTCAGTTTGCTGGCCAGTGGCTAACGTGCAGGCTGGGAAGGAAGCAAGATTGGGACTGAAGCAAGATTTGCTTTTCCTTAACGACAGGCAGGAAAGCAGCAAAGCTGCCTGGGTTTTGTCATATCTGGGATCTAGGCGTTAAAACCAATGTGAAGGCCAGCAGTGTGGAAAGGGAATTCTGTTAGTGTTGCTTTCTTAGAGGAATGGCAGAGTCTTTTGGGGACAAACACCGAGCTTCTCCAAGGGAGCTGGAAGAGGGCTATAGAAATTCTGCATGAATGTTTGCTAGAGAAATGCCCGTGTGCTGTCCCTGTGTGTGTGTGTGTGTGTGTCCCCATCAGTTGCCCTGAAAAACATCCTGTTTCTCCAAGTTTCAAGGGAGGAGTGATGAGGTGAGAGACCAGCTCAGAGGCCCAAAGGAGGGAAAACATGCAGTGACATTATTGGGCAGTGTAGTGGTTTGACAAGAAATGTGTTTTTTGAGATGCTGTGTTTTTGGCCAATGGATATTCAGACTTTAATATTGGCATTTAACCTGGCCATTGGGACATGGACACGCTTCTGAGAACACGGGGTTAAAAGCAGAGCTCTCTCCTGGGAGGTTCTTCTTGGGTTTTCGGCGGGAAAGAGTTCGGGTCTCTCCCCCGGCCCAGCTGCTGGCTGGGCAGGGGGAGGGGAAAGCCATGTGGCCGAGAGAGGTAGGCCTGAGCCCGGAGGTAGAAGGGTGGAAGAGAGAGAGAGAGACCGGGAGCCATCGGGCAGCTTCCTCTGAGAGACACAGAGAGAGAGAGAGAAAGAGAGCTGCTGCCTGAGACTGTAACTTTGAAGCTTGATAAACATGGGCCTGTGCCGGCAGCACGGCTGAGAGGAGAAGAAGGGGGGGTTCAGCCGGCCGCTTGTAAGAGCTTTTAACCCCTTTTTGGAGAATGAGAACTTTACAGAACATTGACCTTTCCTAGAAGATAGAGTAGAAGATGAGGAAAGAAATGGGCCAGTGTGAGAGAGGTCTGGGCGAGCGAGAGATAGTAGAAGAATAGAGAAGAATCCTAGTGGGAAGAGATGATGGAGTGGCTTTTGCTAGACTCTTTTTGTACAGCCATGGACAGACCCATGTTCCTTGTGATACAGAGACTGCATTCTAGGGGGAGGCAATAGCCTCAGAACCAAGAAGGTTCAGTGTTGATGCCCCTCGGCCCCAGGGGGAAAAAATATGGGGGGGACAGGTGTCCCAAAGGAGAGATTGTGGGGACAGGTGTCCCAAAAGAGAGACTGTGCCTTTTTTAGATCGGGACAGAGCATCCTTAAAAGACAACCCTAGAAGCAGTTCTGGTCCGTGTTCAGTGGTGAGAGCACTGGACATGAAAAAGAAGAAGTCACGATAGCAGATGTTCTCCGGGCAGTGCCACGAGTGACACAGAAACACACGAGGCTTCAGCTGTGTTTCCAGGGGAAGCCCATGGCACAAGAAGAACTCCTCTCCTCTTGATGAACTGAAGATTGATTGTCTAAAAAGTGGTGCTGGACCGAGAGTTAGTGATTTGAAGAACCAAATGTATTGTGTTAGAAATTTGGTGGAGAGAAGAAGAAATGCACTTGTGAAGTTTTCATTTTCCCTGTGTGTGTGTTCCTTTTTATCTGTAGTTGTAGAGTAGTTAATAAAGTTCTGGTTCTTTTTCCCTAAGTAAGAACCTGCTTTACTTATTCCTGGTCACATCTCACAGCAGAAACCAAAGAAAAAGTATCTTCATAGGGGCACTGGCATTGTGCCAGTGTCAAACCATGACAGGCAGCAAAAGGAGAATTGAGAAAGGGGGCAGGATGAATGGCTCCACTTTGAGAGGAAGCTCTGGAGTTGGCTCTGCGCTGGACAACTTGCAAATTCCAGCTCCTCTCAGAGCTGGAGGAGAGCCAGTGGGAGGAGCCCTTCTGGTTCTCCAGGGCAGGAGATGAGGTCTGGGCCCTTGCACAGAGGCAGGCTCCTGTGCACGTTCAGCTGGAGGCACCTTGCAGAGAAGCACCGGGAAGACCCAGGGCTGTCCCTGCACTGCTTTTGCCCGTCTCATCAGACGACTGAGGAGAAAAGGCCCCATGGGAAGCTTCTCAGAGCAAACTTGCAGCAGAAGAAGTACAAGGGCCAGAGGCGGCCCATGCCTCTTTCTGTCCCATGGCTGCCCCTGGGGTTCTAGATGGAATGTTGGGCTGTGGCCATAGCAACTGTCGTTGTCTCCTGCTCCTGCGGCCCTTGCTGGAACGCTGGTGGAGCAGCGCTGGAGCAGCAGCTGCAGGATCAGCTCCTGGGCTGTCCCTGACCAGCCGCCTTCTGCACTCAGCGCCAGACCCGGCCTCTGCACCGACGTCCTGGTCTCCTCGTCTGCCTCCGGGCATCCCCAGAGCACTTGGGAACCGTCCAAGGTAAGAAAATCCCCGTTTGCCCTCAAAGCACTAGCACAGGGGCAGGAGGCTCCAGCTGCCTCTCCCACCAAGCACGACACACAGGCTGCGTGCTCACTTTCCCCAGACGAGCTTCCACGTGAAAGCAGGCTGCAGCTTCTGAAGGAATCATGTTGCCTCCAGGGGAAACACAGACCTTTCCATAGAGGACCTAGAGAGGTGTCCCAGTGCAGTTGCAGATCCTCGTCCACGGATGACCTGATTAAAAGTTCTTGGCACCCATTTCAGTCCTCAAACTATCTTGTGCTGACCCCAAAACAAATTGTTTGTGGCTGAGCACTTCAGGGCTTCAGTGTCAACAAATCCCCTTATGCCCTGACTCTGCTCACACCCGCTCCAAAGCTTCAAACACCAGAATGATGGCACTTCTCCTCTGGCATCCCTGTCGTTCAGGGCATAGAAGCATTTGACTGGGCTTCTCCTCAAACACAGGCTTTCAACTTCAAAAACCATCTGGGATCAGCAATTCTTATATACTTACGTAGTTCCATGGCTTATAGATCCATGCTATTTTAATATCTTTATAGATTCTTTTTCCAGTGCACGTAGGGCTGGTTCTACCTCATGCTCAGGGGCAGGCCGTCAAATGCCATCTCCTCAAGAGCACAATCACAGTAGCACAGAATTTCCTGGCTTGGAAGGGATTCTCAAAGATCACTGAGCCCAAGTCCAGGGCCTGCCCAGGGCAGCCTCAACAATCACAGCCTGTGCCCAAGAGCAGTGTCCAAACACTTTTGGAGCTCAGTCAGGCTTGGTGCTGTGCCCCCCTCCCTGGGGAGTGCCCAAGCAGCCTCTGGCTGAAGAACCTTTTCCTTCTATCCAACCTAAGCCTGCACTGGCACATCTCCCCTGCCATTGTCTGGGCTCTTCTCAGTGGCCCCCGGGAGTGAAGAGAGTAGTGCATGGCCTTGTGCTTGCCCTCCTGAGGAAGCTGCTGACTGCTAGAGGGTCCTGCCTAGGACATTCCATGTCAAAAAGGCGGCAATGACAGCAAAGAGAAAGGAGCTGGGACACAGGAGCTCGGGCTTTGCAATGATGAGGATGAGAAGGAAGGATTTTTAACTGGAGCATTGCTTTGATCTCTTTCAGGTGGAAAGGAGAGGCACAATGAAAAGGAAAGCAAGAGCCCAGATTCAGCCGTGAGTTTTGGCATAGGGTTAAAGGACAGCAAACTGGAGGAATGGCGAGGAGGAGAACTGCTCTTTCAGAGTCAGGGTGGCATTGGTTCAAGCCTGTGGGTGCACAGGAAGGCTCTCTTGACCACTTGCCTTTCTCACCTCCACCTCCTTCTTCCTTTAGACACATCAATGTTGGCAGCGACTTTCAGGCTGAGCTGCCAGAGCTGCAGAGCAGAGCACCAAGTGAGGATGAAGAGCCTGCAACCCTGGTCTGGAAGCCCTGGGGGGAGGATGACTCTGACATGGAAAAACCTGACAGAGGTAGCTTTGCTTCAAGCTTTTCTTCCACCCCTGAGCTACTTGGGTCTTTAAAAGGCTCCTTTTGCGTAAAAAGGCAGCCTTTTGCAGGCTCTGCTTCTCTCCTTGTCTCGCCCATCTTCCCATGTAGAAGTGTTAGAGGCAAGGAGAAAGAGCAAGCACCTTGCTCTCCAAATTGGTCAGGGCCGTCTGCCACTGGAAGAGCGGAGATTGGCCCCCACTTCTTCTTACAGAAGCTGCTTTGGAGGGAGAGCCAGCACTGCGTGGGCCCTTGGTTCAGCTGGCCCTGGCTTTGCTCTCCTTTTCATACTCTGCAAGCTGCTGTCTTTAGCTCCCGGCCTTTCCTTCTGCCTTGCATGGCAGTCTTTGCCCTTGCTGGCCTCAAGGCTGACTTTCGGTGGGTTTTTTGTTGTGCTTGCAGTAAGAGAACTGTTGGACATGGCCAGCTCCCGTGGCATTCCCGGGGCAGCAGCTAACCTGGAGCGCGCCCTGCACTGCCTGCACCGGGCACGCGGCAGCGTTCCGGTAAGAAGCGGCTGTTTGGGCGCAGAGAAGAGGGCACAGGGAATGCAGAGGGCCCGGGCACTGGGACAGCCTTTCCTGGCTGCTCTTTGAAGAAGGGTCTTAACAGGGAGCAGAGCACTTGCTGCCTGCTGTGTCTCCTCCAGCTGCGTCAGGGCTGAGCCCAAAGGGCTCCAGCAGGGAGAATCTCCCTCCTGGAGGCGGCGGCGGCGGCGGAAGGTCCTGCTGCCTTGTAAATGGCCTGGAGAGCTGGCTTCTCTAAGACATTTGGAGGGGAAATTCCCAGAAGCCTCAGTCAGCTGAGGCCATTCTGGCTGCAGGAGCAGCAAAATCCTTAGGTTGGTGAGCAAAAGGCCACTCTCGGGGACCAGGATCAAAGGCTTGGGCAGCAAAAACCAGGGACTTGGAGCAAATGACAGTGTTTCACCCACATGGGATACAGTCGCTTGAATGTCTGGAGAGGCAAAGTAGCTGCAAGGCAGCACCTGTGATTTTTTGGCTCATTTTTAATGTGGTGGGGCGGCTAAAGCCTCTTCCCTCTTGATCTTGCAGGAGGCTCTGGAGATGCTGCTCTCAGAGGGGCCTGCAACACCTCAAGGCCACCCCATGGCTGATTATCATTACGCAGGTAAGCAAAGCAGAGCTTCTTGCGTCCCTGACAGATGCTGCCGTCCCCTTCATTGTTGTGGCAAGGGTTTCTGCTTAAAGCAATTGTGCTTAACACCAGCACAAGGTCTTGTCTCCTCTGCGGGTGGGGAAGCACCAGCATCTAGTCCTTCAGCTTTACTTCTTTTCCAATCCTTCTCCCCGGGCAATGCCTGCTCTTGTCTTCATGACCTTCTGAGGGAGCAGACACGTACACACACGTGAATGACGGCCTGCCACCATTTTCTTTCGGCAGCCAGTGGGATCTACTTGGTGTGGATCAAGGGATGCGTTTACTACCCGCTGCTTTTTCTTGCCAGGCTCTGATAGATGGACACCTGAGGAGAAGGAGTCCTTCCAAAAGGCTTTCCACACCTACGGCAAGGATTTTCATCTCATCCAGAAGCAGGTAAAGCCACGGGACATTCTTTACCCGAGCAGATCGTCAGGAGGAAAGCTTGGTTATTTCTGGGAACAAGCACTGGGCTTCAGTCTCTCTCTTCTCAAGTACCAAGTATCTTCAAGAAGTAACAAAAGGGGACATCAAAAGCCTGTGTCAAAAGGATGATCCTGCCTCTCCAGCCCTTTTCTCCAAGCTCTTTTGGAAGATGAAGCTTTCTTCTGTCAGACTTGTCGCACAGGTCTGCTGCTGCTTCCACAAGACGGTGTGCTGGCATAACTGGAGGGAAGCGGGGAAAGAAGAACTGTGCTAGATGGATTTGTTGTTGATCTGTGCATTGCGTGTATTACCACCTAGCAGAATACACGGTTTAAGACATTGCATGATGCCTCTCTTTCCCCATGTTGATTTCATTTTACACCCTACTCCATTTACTTCATGCTTTTCCTTCCTAGTTCACTCCATATTCTACTTTTTCCCCAGTGCACCCGACACCATTTTCGACTCCTTCTTTTTCTCTTCACAACAGATCCAGACTAAGACCGTGGCACAGTGTGTGGAGTACTACTACTCCTGGAAAAAGGAGCATAAACTTGCCAGCACTCTGGCTCAGGTGAGGGGCAAGAAAATCGAGACGTGCCAGGAAGGTCGAGAAACTGGCAGAAGGGGAGAAAGCTGCTGGCGAGCCATGCCAGACGCCCCTTTGCCAGGATCACATCGTCCCATGCGCTGGGAAAGGCACAGCAGATGCTGCCCGGGGCTTCCTTGTGCTGCTGCCCTGAAGTATGCAATTCTGGAGCCTAACTTTGACCCAAGGAAGCAGCAGCGCCACCAAAATGGGCTTTGACTCTCTACAGATGGGCTTCTCAAGGGCTGGCACCCTCGCTGACTCCAATCAGACCCTTAATTCCCCACTGCTTGCTGACATCAGCAATCCAGGCTGCCTTTGTGGATATGCTGCAGATTTTCAGGGAGTTTTTCTAGCATCGCAGCATACTCCCCAAGAAGGAGCTGCCGGTGCCGTGGCTCCCCTAAAACTTTCCTTACCGGCAAAGAGCAATTTGCTTCACATCATGTGAGAGAGAGAGAGAGAGAGAGACAGGGAGGGAGATTATTTTGGGGACTAGAAAATGGCTAACCATGTGTCTACCCTAATTGGACTGAATTTAAATGCCATTGCCTAGACATTTGTGGAGGAAAAGCAGAGAGAAATAGATGTTAGGCAGAAAGGTAGAAATAAGAAATGTAGAGCTCTAAATAGGCAGGTATTTATCCCACCCCTTTGGCCTGTAGAAAAGAGGAGTATTTTCCTCCAAGCTCTGGGTTGGCAGCCCGCCGCAGCCCATTGGCAAAGGCAGCCGTTTTCTCAGCTCTTGAGGGTCTGGAAGGATTTGCTTAGGCCGATAGATTTTTGTGCTGGATGCTCTGATTTCCAGCTTTGTGAGAGGAAGGAAGCATTGATAAGGACTCTTTGATTTCCAGAGTGTGGGCAAAGCAAAGAGGAGGAAAAGCCCTCCCAGAAAGGAGAACGGGGAGACAGGGAAGAGAAGCCGCAAGAGGGCTCGCAGCGCCGAGTGTCCCTGCTGCCAAGCGCGCCAGCCGCCCCGCTCGGCGGGAGGCCCCTTTCCCTGCGGGCAGTGCAAACGGTGCGTAAGTTCCTCCTCTTTCTGCTCAAAGCTGCGCCTTTGGACTAAAACGGGCTGACCCTTTTCAAAGGCACCGCAGGGGAAGCTGGGGGCACTTGCAGCATCGCCCCCGGCAGCCGTGGTCAAGCTTAACACCCACCTCAAACCCAAAGAGCTTAGGTAAAACCCAGCCTTCACAATGAAACCTTGCCGTGCCCCAACAAGACACAGTTCATACAAGTAGGAATAGATCCATCAAAGCTTGGTTTGATGCTGCTGATCAAATTCAAAAGAGGATGCAGCAAAAGGAGGAAGACATTTCAAGGCATTGAAAGTAGAACCATCAGACTCATGGTGCTGATCAATTCACAAATGTGCCACTGCCCGAAAAGACAGAAATTCCTACTCAAACGGAGATCTCGGCACTTGGTTTCATGGTGTGTACTAAAGTGAGCAATGGATGGTTTGTTTCCTATCTTGCAGGGTGTTTGAAACCGTGAAGGAAAGGAACAAACACAGGAGAAGACATCGGCCTCGGAAGGAAGCAGAGCCTCTCGCCAAGAAGAAAAGACCAAATTAGACAACCCTGCAGGTTGTCCAGGGCTAGCAAGAGTTAGGTATCAATAGGACTAGATAGGAATAGGACTGTTTTTTAAGCTTTTAGGGTAGTTTAATCTTCTACTTAGTTAGTTGACATGATAGGAATCTCCTCAATTTAGTCGTTAAGATCCATTAGTATTATTCAAGATTCAATAGTTTTATTAGATTTATCAATAAATTTCAAAGGTTGGGTGTTGTCTATGCTCTGCCTTTTGTCATTTTGCCTTTGTTGAGAGCCAATGGGTCTTTATCATTAAACCAAAGTTTGTTCCATTTTGTCTTTTTGTCTGTATGAAAACACTCCGGCAATGTTTGTTCCATTTGCCTGGTGTTGCAAAGACGGCACTTGCCCTGAGAGAAGAATCTGGGCAGGCGCCACCTCCCCCTGGCCCAGCCCCTTGCTCAGCTGGCAGGACTTACTGAGGTGTGTCTCCTTTACTGCCAGTGAAATAAGGCTGGGGCTTCAGCCTTTGATTCCTCAACATCTCAGCTGGGAGTGGAAAGGGAGGCTTTGTTTAATTCACGGAATTGGATCTAGATGAGTGGTCTGGTCTCACCATATTTTCTGGCATAAAAGCAGCGGCTTTAGTCCTTTTTGGAGCCCAGCAACATAACTTTGTTTCATTTTGGGGGACTGATGGAGCTGACCACCTTGGAGGATGTTTCTAAGCCCTCCGATTCTATCCAATTCCTATCCGCATGCGCCACAAAGGCATGGCTAGTTCAGTTTCAGTTTCTCTCGAAAGGACCAGTGTCCCGCTCTGGGCCTCCAGCAATCTCCTTAGCTAAAGCAGAGCGGGTGTGATCATTATCCTCTGACTTCTCACAGCTCGGGCACTTGCGCCAAAGAAGAATCAAAGGCACTCTTTCTTCGAGGCCAGCAAATGGCCCTGCCTAGCAAGGCTTTGGTGGCAGGGGCTGTGGAGGGTGGAGAGGGGGCGAGGGAGGGGGCAATTGCCAGGCTGCTTCTGGGAAGCCGAGGGAAGCTTGCCCTTGTCTGATGGAGGCGGTGCAGGTGGGCTTTGGAGCCTACAAAGTATCTGCCTTGCAGTGGGACTTGTTCCAGCTGCCCCCTCAGTTTGCTGGCCAGTGGGCTAACGTGCAGGCTGGGAAGGAAGCAAGATTGGGACTGAAGCAAGATTTGCTTTTCCTTAACGACAGGCAGGAAAGCAGCAAAGCTGCCTGGGTTTTGTCATATCTGGGATCTAGGCATTAAAACCAATGTGAAGGCCAGCAGTGTGGAAAGGGAATTCTGTTAGTGTTGCTTTCTTAGAGGAATGGCAGAGTCTTTTGGGGACAAACACCGAGCTTCTCCAAGGGAGCTGGAAGAGGGCTATAGAAATTCTGCATGAATGTTTGCTAGAGAAATGCCCGTGTGCTGTCCCTGTGTGTGTGTGTGTGTGTGTCCCCATCAGTTGCCCTGAAAAACATCCTGTTTCTCCAAGTTTCAAGGGAGGAGTGATGAGGTGAGAGACCAGCTCAGAGGCCCAAAGGAGGGAAAACATGCAGTGACATTATTGGGCAGTGTAGTGGTTTGACAAGAAATGTGTTTTTTGAGATGCTGTGTTTTTGGCCAATGGATATTCAGACTTTAATATTGGCATTTAACCTGGCCATTGGGACATGGACACGCTTCTGAGAACACGGGGTTAAAAGCAGAGCTCTCTCCTGGGAGGGTCTTCTTGGGTTTTCGGCGGGAAAGAGTTCGGGTCTCTCCCCCGGCCCAGCTGCTGGCTGGGCAGGGGGAGGGGAAAGCCATGTGGCCGAGAGAGGTAGGCCTGAGCCCGGAGGTAGAAGGGTGGAAGAGAGAGAGAGAGACCGGGAGCCATCGGGCAGCTTCCTCTGAGAGACACAGAGAGAGAGAGAGAAAGAGAGCTGCTGCCTGAGACTGTAACTTTGAAGCTTGATAAACATGGGCCTGTGCCGGCAGCACGGCTGAGAGGAGAAGAAGGGGGGGTTCAGCCGGCCGCTTGTAAGAGCTTTTAACCCCTTTTTGGAGAATGAGAACTTTACAGAACATTGACCTTTCCTAGAAGATAGAGTAGAAGATGAGGAAAGAAATGGGCCAGTGTGAGAGAGGTCTGGGCGAGCGAGAGATAGTAGAAGAATAGAGAAGAATCCTAGTGGGAAGAGATGATGGAGTGGCTTTTGCTAGACTCTTTTTGTACAGCCATGGACAGACCCATGTTCCTTGTGATACAGAGACTGCATTCTAGGGGGAGGCAATAGCCTCAGAACCAAGAAGGTTCAGTGTTGATGCCCCTCGGCCCCAGGGGGAAAAAATATGGGGGGGACAGGTGTCCCAAAGGAGAGATTGTGGGGACAGGTGTCCCAAAAGAGAGACTGTGCCTTTTTTAGATCGGGACAGAGCATCCTTAAAAGACAACCCTAGAAGCAGTTCTGGTCCGTGTTCAGTGGTGAGAGCACTGGACATGAAAAAGAAGAAGTCACGATAGCAGATGTTCTCCGGGCAGTGCCACGAGTGACACAGAAACACACGAGGCTTCAGCTGTGTTTCCAGGGGAAGCCCATGGCACAAGAAGAACTCCTCTCCTCTTGATGAACTGAAGATTGATTGTCTAAAAAGTGGTGCTGGACCGAGAGTTAGTGATTTGAAGAACCAAATGTATTGTGTTAGAAATTTGGTGGAGAGAAGAAGAAATGCACTTGTGAAGTTTTCATTTTCCCTGTGTGTGTGTTCCTTTTTATCTGTAGTTGTAGAGTAGTTAATAAAGTTCTGGTTCTTTTTCCCTAAGTAAGAACCTGCTTTACTTATTCCTGGTCACATCTCACAGCAGAAACCAAAGAAAAAGTATCTTCATAGGGGCACTGGCATTGTGCCAGTGTCAAACCATGACAGGCAGCAAAAGGAGAATTGAGAAAGGGGGCAGGATGAATGGCTCCACTTTGAGAGGAAGCTCTGGAGTTGGCTCTGCGCTGGACAACTTGCAAATTCCAGCTCCTCTCAGAGCTGGAGGAGAGCCAGTGGGAGGAGCCCTTCTGGTTCTCCAGGGCAGGAGATGAGGTCTGGGCCCTTGCACAGAGGCAGGCTCCTGTGCACGTTCAGCTGGAGGCACCTTGCAGAGAAGCACCGGGAAGACCCAGGGCTGTCCCTGCACTGCTTTTGCCCGTCTCATCAGACGACTGAGGAGAAAAGGCCCCATGGGAAGCTTCTCAGAGCAAACTTGCAGCAGAAGAAGTACAAGGGCCAGAGGCGGCCCATGCCTCTTTCTGTCCCATGGCTCCCCTGGGGTTCTAGATGGAATGTTGGGCTGTGCCATAGCAACTGTCGTTGTCTCCTGCTCCTGCGGCCCTTGCTGGAACGCTGGTGGAGCAGCGCTGGAGCAGCAGCTGCAGGATCAGCTCCTGGGCTGTCCCTGACCAGCCGCCTTCTGCACTCAGCGCCAGACCCGGCCTCTGCACCGACGTCCTGGTCTCCTCGTCTGCCTCCGGGCATCCCCAGAGCACTTGGGAACCGTCCAAGGTAAGAAAATCCCCGTTTGCCCTCAAAGCACTAGCACAGGGGCAGGAGGCTCCAGCTGCCTCTCCCACCAAGCACGACACACAGGCTGCGTGCTCACTTTCCCCAGACGAGCTTCCACGTGAAAGCAGGCTGCAGCTTCTGAAGGAATCATGTTGCCTCCAGGGGAAACACAGACCTTTCCATAGAGGACCTAGAGAGGTGTCCCAGTGCAGTTGCAGATCCTCGTCCACGGATGACCTGATTAAAAGTTCTTGGCACCCATTTCAGTCCTCAAACTATCTTGTGCTGACCCCAAAACAAATTGTTTGTGGCTGAGCACTTCAGGGCTTCAGTGTCAACAAATCCCCTTATGCCCTGACTCTGCTCACACCCGCTCCAAAGCTTCAAACACCAGAATGATGGCACTTCTCCTCTGGCATCCCTGTCGTTCAGGGCATAGAAGCATTTGACTGGGCTTCTCCTCAAACACAGGCTTTCAACTTCAAAAACCATCTGGGATCAGCAATTCTTATATACTTACGTAGTTCCATGGCTTATAGATCCATGCTATTTTAATATCTTTATAGATTCTTTTTCCAGTGCACGTAGGGCTGGTTCTACCTCATGCTCAGGGGCGGCCGTCAAATGCCATCTCCTCAAGAGCACAATCACAGTAGCACAGAATTTCCTGGCTTGGAAGGGATTCTCAAAGATCACTGAGCCCAAGTCCAGGGCCTGCCCAGGGCAGCCTCAACAATCACAGCCTGTGCCCAAGAGCAGTGTCCAAACACTTTTGGAGCTCAGTCAGGCTTGGTGCTGTGCCCCCTTCCCTGGGGAGTGCCCAAGCAGCCTCTGGCTGAAGAACCTTTTCCTTCTATCCAACCTAAGCCTGCACTGGCACATCTCCCCTGCCATTGTCTGGGCTCTTCTCAGTGGCCCCGGGAGTGAAGAGAGTAGTGCATGGCCTTGTGCTTGCCCTCCTGAGGAAGCTGCTGACTGCTAGAGGGTCCTGCCTAGGACATTCCATGTCAAAAAGGCGGCAAAGAGAAAGGAGCTGGGACACAGGAGCTCGGGCTTTGCAATGATGAGGATGAGAAGGAAGGATTTTTAACTGGAGCATTGCTTTGATCTCTTTCAGGTGGAAAGGAGAGGCACAATGAAAAGGAAAGCAAGAGCCCAGATTCAGCCGTGAGTTTTGGCATAGGGTTAAAGGACAGCAAACTGGAGGAATGGCGAGGAGGAGAACTGCTCTTTCAGAGTCAGGGTGGCATTGGTTCAAGCCTGTGGGTGCACAGGAAGGCTCTCTTGACCACTTGCCTTTCTCACCTCCACCTCCTTCTTCCTTTAGACACATCAATGTTGGCAGCGACTTTCAGGCTGAGCTGCCAGAGCTGCAGAGCAGAGCACCAAGTGAGGATGAAGAGCCTGCAACCCTGGTCTGGAAGCCCTGGGGGGAGGATGACTCTGACATGGAAAAACCTGACAGAGGTAGCTTTGCTTCAAGCTTTTCTTCCACCCCTGAGCTACTTGGGTCTTTAAAAGGCTCCTTTTGCGTAAAAAGGCAGCCTTTTGCAGGCTCTGCTTCTCTCCTTGTCTCGCCCATCTTCCCATGTAGAAGTGTTAGAGGCAAGGAGAAAGAGCAAGCACCTTGCTCTCCAAATTGGTCAGGGCCGTCTGCCACTGGAAGAGCGGAGATTGGCCCCCACTTCTTCTTACAGAAGCTGCTTTGGAGGGAGAGCCAGCACTGCGTGGGCCCTTGGTTCAGCTGGCCCTGGCTTTGCTCTCCTTTTCATACTCTGCAAGCTGCTGTCTTTAGCTCCCGGCCTTTCCTTCTGCCTTGCATGGCAGTCTTTGCCCTTGCTGGCCTCAAGGCTGACTTTCGGTGGGTTTTTTGTTGTGCTTGCAGTAAGAGAACTGTTGGACATGGCCAGCTCCCGTGGCATTCCCGGGGCAGCAGCTAACCTGGAGCGCGCCCTGCACTGCCTGCACCGGGCACGCGGCAGCGTTCCGGTAAGAAGCGGCTGTTTGGGCGCAGAGAAGAGGGCACAGGGAATGCAGAGGGCCCGGGCACTGGGACAGCCTTTCCTGGCTGCTCTTTGAAGAAGGGTCTTAACAGGGAGCAGAGCACTTGCTGCCTGCTGTGTCTCCTCCAGCTGCGTCAGGGCTGAGCCCAAAGGGCTCCAGCAGGGAGAATCTCCCTCCTGGAGGCGGCGGCGGCGGCGGAAGGTCCTGCTGCCTTGTAAATGGCCTGGAGAGCTGGCTTCTCTAAGACATTTGGAGGGGAAATTCCCAGAAGCCTCAGTCAGCTGAGGCCATTCTGGCTGCAGGAGCAGCAAAATCCTTAGGTTGGTGAGCAAAAGGCCACTCTCGGGGACCAGGATCAAAGGGCTTGGGCAGCAAAAACCAGGGACTTGGAGCAAATCACAGTGTTTCACCCACATGGGATACAGTCGCTTGAATGTCTGGAGAGGCAAAGTAGCTGCAAGGCAGCACCTGTGATTTTTTGGCTCATTTTTAATGTGGTGGGGCGGCTAAAGCCTCTTCCCTCTTGATCTTGCAGGAGGCTCTGGAGATGCTGCTCTCAGAGGGGCCTGCAACACCTCAAGGCCACCCCATGGCTGATTATCATTACGCAGGTAAGCAAAGCAGAGCTTCTTGCGTCCCTGACAGATGCTGCCGTCCCCTTCATTGTTGTGGCAAGGGTTTCTGCTTAAAGCAATTGTGCTTAACACCAGCACAAGGTCTTGTCTCCTCTGCGGGTGGGGAAGCACCAGCATCTAGTCCTTCAGCTTTACTTCTTTTCCAATCCTTCTCCCCGGGCAATGCCTGCTCTTGTCTTCATGACCTTCTGAGGGAGCAGACACGTACACACACGTGAATGACGGCCTGCCACCATTTTCTTTCGGCAGCCAGTGGGATCTACTTGGTGTGGATCAAGGGATGCGTTTACTACCCGCTGCTTTTTCTTGCCAGGCTCTGATAGATGGACACCTGAGGAGAAGGAGTCCTTCCAAAAGGCTTTCCACACCTACGGCAAGGATTTTCATCTCATCCAGAAGCAGGTAAAGCCACGGGACATTCTTTACCCGAGCAGATCGTCAGGAGGAAAGCTTGGTTATTTCTGGGAACAAGCACTGGGCTTCAGTCTCTCTCTTCTCAAGTACCAAGTATCTTCAAGAAGTAACAAAAGGGGACATCAAAAGCCTGTGTCAAAAGGATGATCCTGCCTCTCCAGCCCTTTTCTCCAAGCTCTTTTGGAAGATGAAGCTTTCTTCTGTCAGACTTGTCGCACAGGTCTGCTGCTGCTTCCACAAGACGGTGTGCTGGCATAACTGGAGGGAAGCGGGGAAAGAAGAACTGTGCTAGATGGATTTGTTGTTGATCTGTGCATTGCGTGTATTACCACCTAGCAGAATACACGGTTTAAGACATTGCATGATGCCTCTCTTTCCCCATGTTGATTTCATTTTACACCCTACTCCATTTACTTCATGCTTTTCCTTCCTAGTTCACTCCATATTCTACTTTTTCCCCAGTGCACCCGACACCATTTTCGACTCCTTCTTTTTCTCTTCACAACAGATCCAGACTAAGACCGTGGCACAGTGTGTGGAGTACTACTACTCCTGGAAAAAGGAGCATAAACTTGCCAGCACTCTGGCTCAGGTGAGGGGCAAGAAAATCGAGACGTGCCAGGAAGGTCGAGAAACTGGCAGAAGGGGAGAAAAGCTGCTGGCGAGCCATGCCAGACGCCCCTTTGCCAGGATCACATCGTCCCATGCGCTGGGAAAGGCACAGCAGATGCTGCCCGGGGCTTCCTTGTGCTGCTGCCCTGAAGTATGCAATTCTGGAGCCTAACTTTGACCCAAGGAAGCAGCAGCGCCACCAAAATGGGCTTTGACTCTCTACAGATGGGCTTCTCAAGGGCTGGCACCCTCGCTGACTCCAATCAGACCCTTAATTCCCCACTGCTTGCTGACATCAGCAATCCAGGCTGCCTTTGTGGATATGCTGCAGATTTTCAGGGAGTTTTTCTAGCATCGCAGCATACTCCCCAAGAAGGAGCTGCCGGTGCCGTGGCTCCCCTAAAACTTTCCTTACCGGCAAAGAGCAATTTGCTTCACATCATGTGAGAGAGAGAGAGAGAGAGAGACAGGGAGGGAGATTATTTTGGGGACTAGAAAATGGCTAACCATGTGTCTACCCTAATTGGACTGAATTTAAATGCCATTGCCTAGACATTTGTGGAGGAAAAGCAGAGAGAAATAGATGTTAGGCAGAAAGGTAGAAATAAGAAATGTAGAGCTCTAAATAGGCAGGTATTTATCCCACCCCTTTGGCCTGTAGAAAAGAGGAGTATTTTCCTCCAAGCTCTGGGTTGGCAGCCCGCCGCAGCCCATTGGCAAAGGCAGCCGTTTTCTCAGCTCTTGAGGGTCTGGAAGGATTTGCTTAGGCCGATAGATTTTTGTGCTGGATGCTCTGATTTCCAGCTTTGTGAGAGGAAGGAAGCATTGATAAGGACTCTTTGATTTCCAGAGTGTGGGCAAAGCAAAGAGGAGGAAAAGCCCTCCCAGAAAGGAGAACGGGGAGACAGGGAAGAGAAGCCGCAAGAGGGCTCGCAGCGCCGAGTGTCCCTGCTGCCAAGCGCGCCAGCCGCCCCGCTCGGCGGGAGGCCCCTTTCCCTGCGGGCAGTGCAAACGGTGCGTAAGTTCCTCCTCTTTCTGCTCAAAGCTGCGCCTTTGGACTAAAACGGGCTGACCCTTTTCAAAGGCACCGCAGGGGAAGCTGGGGGCACTTGCAGCATCGCCCCCGGCAGCCGTGGTCAAGCTTAACACCCACCTCAAACCCAAAGAGCTTAGGTAAAACCCAGCCTTCACAATGAAACCTTGCCGTGCCCCAACAAGACACAGTTCATACAAGTAGGAATAGATCCATCAAAGCTTGGTTTGATGCTGCTGGTCAAATTCAAAAGAGGATGCAGCAAAAGGAGGAAGACATTTCAAGGCATTGAAAGTAGAACCATCAGACTCATGGTGCTGATCAATTCACAAATGTGCCACTGCCCGAAAAGACAGAAATTCCTACTCAAACGGAGATCTCGGCACTTGGTTTCATGGTGTGTACTAAAGTGAGCAATGGATGGTTTGTTTCCTATCTTGCAGGGTGTTTGAAACCGTGAAGGAAAGGAACAAACACAGGAGAAGACATCGGCCTCGGAAGGCAGCAGAGCCTCTCCCAAGAAGAAAAGACCAAATTAGACAACCCTGCAGGTTGTCCAGGGCTAGCAAGAGTTAGGTATCAATAGGACTAGATAGGAATAGGACTGTTTTTTAAGCTTTTAGGGTAGTTTAATCTTCTACTTAGTTAGTTGACATGATAGGAATCTCCTCAATTTAGTCGTTAAGATCCATTAGTATTATTCAAGATTCAATAGTTTTATTAGATTTATCAATAAATTTCAAAGGTTGGGTGTTGTCTATGCTCTGCCTTTTGTCATTTTGCCTTTGTTGAGAGCCAATGGGTCTTTATCATTAAACCAAAGTTTGTTCCATTTTGTCTTTTTGTCTGTATGAAAACACTCCGGCAATGTTTGTTCCATTTGCCTGGTGTTGCAAAGACGGCACTTGCCCTGAGAGAAGAATCTGGGCAGGCGCCACCTCCCCCAGGCCCAGCCCCTTGCTCAGCTGGCAGGACTTACTGAGGTGTGTCTCCTTTACTGCCAGTGAAATAAGGCTGGGGCTTCAGCCTTTGATTCCTCAACATCTCAGCTGGGAGTGGAAAGGGAGGCTTTGTTTAATTCACGGAATTGGATCTAGATGAGTGGTCTGGTCTCACCATATTTTCTGGCATAAAAGCAGCGGCTTTAGTCCTTTTTGGAGCCCAGCAACATAACTTTGTTTCATTTTGGGGGACTGATGGAGCTGACCACCTTGGAGGATGTTTCTAAGCCCTCCGATTCTATCCAATTCCTATCCGCATGCGCCACAAAGGCATGGCTAGTTCAGTTTCAGTTTCTCTCGAAAGGACCAGTGTCCCGCTCTGGGCCTCCAGCAATCTCCTTAGCTAAAGCAGAGCGGGTGTGATCATTATCCTCTGACTTCTCACAGCTCGGGCACTTGCGCCAAAGAAGAATCAAAGGCACTCTTTCTTCGAGGCCAGCAAATGGCCCTGCCTAGCAAGGCTTTGGTGGCAGGGGCTGTGGAGGGTGGAGAGGGGGCGAGGGAGGGGGCAATTGCCAGGCTGCTTCTGGGAAGCCGAGGGAAGCTTGCCCTTGTCTGATGGAGGCGGTGCAGGTGGGCTTTGGAGCCTACAAAGTATCTGCCTTGCAGTGGGACTTGTTCCAGCTGCCCCCTCAGTTTGCTGGCCAGTGGCTAACGTGCAGGCTGGGAAGGAAGCAAGATTGGGACTGAAGCAAGATTTGCTTTTCCTTAACGACAGGCAGGAAAGCAGCAAAGCTGCCTGGGTTTTGTCATATCTGGGATCTAGGCATTAAAACCAATGTGAAGGCCAGCAGTGTGGAAAGGGAATTCTGTTAGTGTTGCTTTCTTAGAGGAATGGCAGAGTCTTTTGGGGACAAACACCGAGCTTCTCCAAGGGAGCTGGAAGAGGGCTATAGAAATTCTGCATGAATGTTTGCTAGAGAAATGCCCGTGTGCTGTCCCTGTGTGTGTGTGTGTGTGTGTCCCCATCAGTTGCCCTGAAAAACATCCTGTTTCTCCAAGTTTCAAGGGAGGAGTGATGAGGTGAGAGACCAGCTCAGAGGCCCAAAGGAGGGAAAACATGCAGTGACATTATTGGGCAGTGTAGTGGTTTGACAAGAAATGTGTTTTTTGAGATGCTGTGTTTTTGGCCAATGGATATTCAGACTTTAATATTGGCATTTAACCTGGCCATTGGGACATGGACACGCTTCTGAGAACACGGGGTTAAAAGCAGAGCTCTCTCCTGGGAGGGTCTTCTTGGGTTTTCGGCGGGAAAGAGTTCGGGTCTCTCCCCCGGCCCAGCTGCTGGCTGGGCAGGGGGAGGGGAAAGCCATGTGGCCGAGAGAGGTAGGCCTGAGCCCGGAGGTAGAAGGGTGGAAGAGAGAGAGAGAGACCGGGAGCCATCGGGCAGCTTCCTCTGAGAGACACAGAGAGAGAGAGAGAAAGAGAGCTGCTGCCTGAGACTGTAACTTTGAAGCTTGATAAACATGGGCCTGTGCCGGCAGCACGGCTGAGAGGAGAAGAAGGGGGGGTTCAGCCGGCCGCTTGTAAGAGCTTTTAACCCCTTTTTGGAGAATGAGAACTTTACAGAACATTGACCTTTCCTAGAAGATAGAGTAGAAGATGAGGAAAGAAATGGGCCAGTGTGAGAGAGGTCTGGGCGAGCGAGAGATAGTAGAAGAATAGAGAAGAATCCTAGTGGGAAGAGATGATGGAGTGGCTTTTGCTAGACTCTTTTTGTACAGCCATGGACAGACCCATGTTCCTTGTGATACAGAGACTGCATTCTAGGGGGAGGCAATAGCCTCAGAACCAAGAAGGTTCAGTGTTGATGCCCCTCGGCCCCAGGGGGAAAAAATATGGGGGGGACAGGTGTCCCAAAGGAGAGATTGTGGGGACAGGTGTCCCAAAAGAGAGACTGTGCCTTTTTTAGATCGGGACAGAGCATCCTTAAAAGACAACCCTAGAAGCAGTTCTGGTCCGTGTTCAGTGGTGAGAGCACTGGACATGAAAAAGAAGAAGTCACGATAGCAGATGTTCTCCGGGCAGTGCCACGAGTGACACAGAAACACACGAGGCTTCAGCTGTGTTTCCAGGGGAAGCCCATGGCACAAGAAGAACTCCTCTCCTCTTGATGAACTGAAGATTGATTGTCTAAAAAGTGGTGCTGGACCGAGAGTTAGTGATTTGAAGAACCAAATGTATTGTGTTAGAAATTTGGTGGAGAGAAGAAGAAATGCACTTGTGAAGTTTTCATTTTCCCTGTGTGTGTGTTCCTTTTTATCTGTAGTTGTAGAGTAGTTAATAAAGTTCTGGTTCTTTTTCCCTAAGTAAGAACCTGCTTTACTTATTCCTGGTCACATCTCACAGCAGAAACCAAAGAAAAAGTATCTTCATAGGGGCACTGGCATTGTGCCAGTGTCAAACCATGACAGGCAGCAAAAGGAGAATTGAGAAAGGGGGCAGGATGAATGGCTCCACTTTGAGAGGAAGCTCTGGAGTTGGCTCTGCGCTGGACAACTTGCAAATTCCAGCTCCTCTCAGAGCTGGAGGAGAGCCAGTGGGAGGAGCCCTTCTGGTTCTCCAGGGCAGGAGATGAGGTCTGGGCCCTTGCACAGAGGCAGGCTCCTGTGCACGTTCAGCTGGAGGCACCTTGCAGAGAAGCACCGGGAAGACCCAGGGCTGTCCCTGCACTGCTTTTGCCCGTCTCATCAGACGACTGAGGAGAAAAGGCCCCATGGGAAGCTTCTCAGAGCAAACTTGCAGCAGAAGAAGTACAAGGGCCAGAGGCGGCCCATGCCTCTTTCTGTCCCATGGCTCCCCTGGGGTTCTAGATGGAATGTTGGGCTGTGCCCATAGCAACTGTCGTTGTCTCCTGCTCCTGCGGCCCTTGCTGGAACGCTGGTGGAGCAGCGCTGGAGCAGCAGCTGCAGGATCAGCTCCTGGGCTGTCCCTGACCAGCCGCCTTCTGCACTCAGCGCCAGACCCGGCCTCTGCACCGACGTCCTGGTCTCCTCGTCTGCCTCCGGGCATCCCCAGAGCACTTGGGAACCGTCCAAGGTAAGAAAATCCCCGTTTGCCCTCAAAGCACTAGCACAGGGGCAGGAGGCTCCAGCTGCCTCTCCCACCAAGCACGACACACAGGCTGCGTGCTCACTTTCCCCAGACGAGCTTCCACGTGAAAGCAGGCTGCAGCTTCTGAAGGAATCATGTTGCCTCCAGGGGAAACACAGACCTTTCCATAGAGGACCTAGAGAGGTGTCCCAGTGCAGTTGCAGATCCTCGTCCACGGATGACCTGATTAAAAGTTCTTGGCACCCATTTCAGTCCTCAAACTATCTTGTGCTGACCCCAAAACAAATTGTTTGTGGCTGAGCACTTCAGGGCTTCAGTGTCAACAATCCCCTTATGCCCTGACTCTGCTCACACCCGCTCCAAAGCTTCAAACACCAGAATGATGGCACTTCTCCTCTGGCATCCCTGTCGTTCAGGGCATAGAAGCATTTGACTGGGCTTCTCCTCAAACACAGGCTTTCAACTTCAAAAACCATCTGGGATCAGCAATTCTTATATACTTACGTAGTTCCATGGCTTATAGATCCATGCTATTTTAATATCTTTATAGATTCTTTTTCCAGTGCACGTAGGGCTGGTTCTACCTCATGCTCAGGGGCGGCCGTCAAATGCCATCTCCTCAAGAGCACAATCACAGTAGCACAGAATTTCCTGGCTTGGAAGGGATTCTCAAAGATCACTGAGCCCAAGTCCAGGGCCTGCCCAGGGCAGCCTCAACAATCACAGCCTGTGCCCAAGAGCAGTGTCCAAACACTTTTGGAGCTCAGTCAGGCTTGGTGCTGTGCCCCCTTCCCTGGGGAGGCTGTTGCAGTGCCCAAGCAGCCTCTGGCTGAAGAACCTTTTCCTTCTATCCAACCTAAGCCTGCACTGGCACATCTCCCCTGCCATTGTCTGGGCTCTTCTCAGTGGCCCCGGGAGTGAAGAGAGTAGTGCATGGCCTTGTGCTTGCCCTCCTGAGGAAGCTGCTGACTGCTAGAGGGTCCTCCCTAGGACATTCCATGTCAAAAAGGCGGCAAAGAGAAAGGAGCTGGGACACAGGAGCTCGGGCTTTGCAATGATGAGGATGAGAAGGAAGGATTTTTAACTGGAGCATTGCTTTGATCTCTTTCAGGTGGAAAGGAGAGGCACAATGAAAAGGAAAGCAAGAGCCCAGATTCAGCCGTGAGTTTTGGCATAGGGTTAAAGGACAGCAAACTGGAGGAATGGCGAGGAGGAGAACTGCTCTTTCAGAGTCAGGGTGGCATTGGTTCAAGCCTGTGGGTGCACAGGAAGGCTCTCTTGACCACTTGCCTTTCTCACCTCCACCTCCTTCTTCCTTTAGACACATCAATGTTGGCAGCGACTTTCAGGCTGAGCTGCCAGAGCTGCAGAGCAGAGCACCAAGTGAGGATGAAGAGCCTGCAACCCTGGTCTGGAAGCCCTGGGGGGAGGATGACTCTGACATGGAAAAACCTGACAGAGGTAGCTTTGCTTCAAGCTTTTCTTCCACCCCTGAGCTACTTGGGTCTTTAAAAGGCTCCTTTTGCGTAAAAAGGCAGCCTTTTGCAGGCTCTGCTTCTCTCCTTGTCTCGCCCATCTTCCCATGTAGAAGTGTTAGAGGCAAGGAGAAAGAGCAAGCACCTTGCTCTCCAAATTGGTCAGGGCCGTCTGCCACTGGAAGAGCGGAGATTGGCCCCCACTTCTTCTTACAGAAGCTGCTTTGGAGGGAGAGCCAGCACTGCGTGGGCCCTTGGTTCAGCTGGCCCTGGCTTTGCTCTCCTTTTCATACTCTGCAAGCTGCTGTCTTTAGCTCCCGGCCTTTCCTTCTGCCTTGCATGGCAGTCTTTGCCCTTGCTGGCCTCAAGGCTGACTTTCGGTGGGTTTTTTGTTGTGCTTGCAGTAAGAGAACTGTTGGACATGGCCAGCTCCCGTGGCATTCCCGGGGCAGCAGCTAACCTGGAGCGCGCCCTGCACTGCCTGCACCGGGCACGCGGCAGCGTTCCGGTAAGAAGCGGCTGTTTGGGCGCAGAGAAGAGGGCACAGGGAATGCAGA
>NW_023416830.1:0-44649 GCF_012460135.2 Molothrus ater | reverse complement strand
ACTCTCCTGCCTTTTCCATGGTTATTCTATTGGAAAAGAACGAGTTTTGCAGACCCCCGTGCAAGCTTTAGAACAAGATTTTGGATGTTTTCTTTCCTGGCAGAGTTTCTCCTTGCAAGATATGGTGGAAAAGCTTTTTGCTGAGTGTAGAGCGGCAAGACACGCAGAAGACGCAGATACGCAGCTCTCCGAAGCTAAGTGCCGGTCCCGGGCTTCTTTCGGCACAAACCGCTCTCAGGAGCTCCCTGCGCTCGCCACAATGCTCTGTGTGCGAAGAAGCCGCTTCTTCGCCTCCGGGAGAATCGGCGAGCGGCAGCTTCCCAAAGGCGAAGATGCAAGCTGCAGCACACAGGCACAGTGTGGGCAGCCTTCAGACTTAGAGAAAACAGTACTTTACCACTCTCCTGCCTTTTCCATGGTTATTCTATTGGAAAAGAACGAGTTTTGGACAACTACCTTTCATTCTTGCCAAACGCTTTGCAGACCCCCGTGCAAGCTTTAGAACAAGATTTTGGATGTTTTCTTTCCTGGCAGAGTTTCTCCTTGCAAGATATGGTGGAAAAGCTTTTTGCTGAGTGTAGAGCGGCAAGACACGCAGAAGACGCAGATACGCAGCTCTCCGAAGCTAAGTGCCGGTCCCGGGCTTCTTTCGGCACAAACCGCTCTCAGGAGCTCCCTGCGCTCGCCACAATGCTCTGTGTGCGAAGAAGCCGCTTCTTCGCCTCCGGGAGAATCGGCGAGCGGCAGCTTCCCAAAGGCGAAGATGCAAGCTGCAGCACACAGGCACAGTGTGGGCAGCCTTCAGACTTAGAGAAAACAGTACTTTACCACTCTCCTGCCTTTTCCATGGTTATTCTATTGGAAAAGAACGAGTTTTGGACAACTACCTTTCATTCTTGCCAAACGCTTTGCAGACCCCCGTGCAAGCTTTAGAACAAGATTTTGGATGTTTTCTTTCCTGGCAGAGTTTCTCCTTGCAAGATATGGTGGAAAAGCTTTTTGCTGAGTGTAGAGCGGCAAGACACGCAGAAGACGCAGATACGCAGCTCTCCGAAGCTAAGTGCCGGTCCCGGGCTTCTTTCGGCACAAACCGCTCTCAGGAGCTCCCTGCGCTCGCCACAATGCTCTGTGTGCGAAGAAGCCGCTTCTTCGCCTCCGGGAGAATCGGCGAGCGGCAGCTTCCCAAAGGCGAAGATGCAAGCTGCAGCACACAGGCACAGTGTGGGCAGCCTTCAGACTTAGAGAAAACAGTACTTTACCACTCTCCTGCCTTTTCCATGGTTATTCTATTGGAAAAGAACGAGTTTTGGACAACTACCTTTCATTCTTGCCAAACGCTTTGCAGACCCCCGTGCAAGCTTTAGAACAAGATTTTGGATGTTTTCTTTCCTGGCAGAGTTTCTCCTTGCAAGATATGGTGGAAAAGCTTTTTGCTGAGTGTAGAGCGGCAAGACACGCAGAAGACGCAGATACGCAGCTCTCCGAAGCTAAGTGCCGGTCCCGGGCTTCTTTCGGCACAAACCGCTCTCAGGAGCTCCCTGCGCTCGCCACAATGCTCTGTGTGCGAAGAAGCCGCTTCTTCGCCTCCGGGAGAATCGGCGAGCGGCAGCTTCCCAAAGGCGAAGATGCAAGCTGCAGCACACAGGCACAGTGTGGGCAGCCTTCAGACTTAGAGAAAACAGTACTTTACCACTCTCCTGCCTTTTCCATGGTTATTCTATTGGAAAAGAACGAGTTTTGGACAACTACCTTTCATTCTTGCCAAACGCTTTGCAGACCCCCGTGCAAGCTTTAGAACAAGATTTTGGATGTTTTCTTTCCTGGCAGAGTTTCTCCTTGCAAGATATGGTGGAAAAGCTTTTTGCTGAGTGTAGAGCGGCAAGACACGCAGAAGACGCAGATACGCAGCTCTCCGAAGCTAAGTGCCGGTCCCGGGCTTCTTTCGGCACAAACCGCTCTCAGGAGCTCCCTGCGCTCGCCACAATGCTCTGTGTGCGAAGAAGCCGCTTCTTCGCCTCCGGGAGAATCGGCGAGCGGCAGCTTCCCAAAGGCGAAGATGCAAGCTGCAGCACACAGGCACAGTGTGGGCAGCCTTCAGACTTAGAGAAAACAGTACTTTACCACTCTCCTGCCTTTTCCATGGTTATTCTATTGGAAAAGAACGAGTTTTGGACAACTACCTTTCATTCTTGCCAAACGCTTTGCAGACCCCCGTGCAAGCTTTAGAACAAGATTTTGGATGTTTTCTTTCCTGGCAGAGTTTCTCCTTGCAAGATATGGTGGAAAAGCTTTTTGCTGAGTGTAGAGCGGCAAGACACGCAGAAGACGCAGATACGCAGCTCTCCGAAGCTAAGTGCCGGTCCCGGGCTTCTTTCGGCACAAACCGCTCTCAGGAGCTCCCTGCGCTCGCCACAATGCTCTGTGTGCGAAGAAGCCGCTTCTTCGCCTCCGGGAGAATCGGCGAGCGGCAGCTTCCCAAAGGCGAAGATGCAAGCTGCAGCACACAGGCACAGTGTGGGCAGCCTTCAGACTTAGAGAAAACAGTACTTTACCACTCTCCTGCCTTTTCCATGGTTATTCTATTGGAAAAGAACGAGTTTTGGACAACTACCTTTCATTCTTGCCAAACGCTTTGCAGACCCCCGTGCAAGCTTTAGAACAAGATTTTGGATGTTTTCTTTCCTGGCAGAGTTTCTCCTTGCAAGATATGGTGGAAAAGCTTTTTGCTGAGTGTAGAGCGGCAAGACACGCAGAAGACGCAGATACGCAGCTCTCCGAAGCTAAGTGCCGGTCCCGGGCTTCTTTCGGCACAAACCGCTCTCAGGAGCTCCCTGCGCTCGCCACAATGCTCTGTGTGCGAAGAAGCCGCTTCTTCGCCTCCGGGAGAATCGGCGAGCGGCAGCTTCCCAAAGGCGAAGATGCAAGCTGCAGCACACAGGCACAGTGTGGGCAGCCTTCAGACTTAGAGAAAACAGTACTTTACCACTCTCCTGCCTTTTCCATGGTTATTCTATTGGAAAAGAACGAGTTTTGGACAACTACCTTTCATTCTTGCCAAACGCTTTGCAGACCCCCGTGCAAGCTTTAGAACAAGATTTTGGATGTTTTCTTTCCTGGCAGAGTTTCTCCTTGCAAGATATGGTGGAAAAGCTTTTTGCTGAGTGTAGAGCGGCAAGACACGCAGAAGACGCAGATACGCAGCTCTCCGAAGCTAAGTGCCGGTCCCGGGCTTCTTTCGGCACAAACCGCTCTCAGGAGCTCCCTGCGCTCGCCACAATGCTCTGTGTGCGAAGAAGCCGCTTCTTCGCCTCCGGGAGAATCGGCGAGCGGCAGCTTCCCAAAGGCGAAGATGCAAGCTGCAGCACACAGGCACAGTGTGGGCAGCCTTCAGACTTAGAGAAAACAGTACTTTACCACTCTCCTGCCTTTTCCATGGTTATTCTATTGGAAAAGAACGAGTTTTGGACAACTACCTTTCATTCTTGCCAAACGCTTTGCAGACCCCCGTGCAAGCTTTAGAACAAGATTTTGGATGTTTTCTTTCCTGGCAGAGTTTCTCCTTGCAAGATATGGTGGAAAAGCTTTTTGCTGAGTGTAGAGCGGCAAGACACGCAGAAGACGCAGATACGCAGCTCTCCGAAGCTAAGTGCCGGTCCCGGGCTTCTTTCGGCACAAACCGCTCTCAGGAGCTCCCTGCGCTCGCCACAATGCTCTGTGTGCGAAGAAGCCGCTTCTTCGCCTCCGGGAGAATCGGCGAGCGGCAGCTTCCCAAAGGCGAAGATGCAAGCTGCAGCACACAGGCACAGTGTGGGCAGCCTTCAGACTTAGAGAAAACAGTACTTTACCACTCTCCTGCCTTTTCCATGGTTATTCTATTGGAAAAGAACGAGTTTTGGACAACTACCTTTCATTCTTGCCAAACGCTTTGCAGACCCCCGTGCAAGCTTTAGAACAAGATTTTGGATGTTTTCTTTCCTGGCAGAGTTTCTCCTTGCAAGATATGGTGGAAAAGCTTTTTGCTGAGTGTAGAGCGGCAAGACACGCAGAAGACGCAGATACGCAGCTCTCCGAAGCTAAGTGCCGGTCCCGGGCTTCTTTCGGCACAAACCGCTCTCAGGAGCTCCCTGCGCTCGCCACAATGCTCTGTGTGCGAAGAAGCCGCTTCTTCGCCTCCGGGAGAATCGGCGAGCGGCAGCTTCCCAAAGGCGAAGATGCAAGCTGCAGCACACAGGCACAGTGTGGGCAGCCTTCAGACTTAGAGAAAACAGTACTTTACCACTCTCCTGCCTTTTCCATGGTTATTCTATTGGAAAAGAACGAGTTTTGGACAACTACCTTTCATTCTTGCCAAACGCTTTGCAGACCCCCGTGCAAGCTTTAGAACAAGATTTTGGATGTTTTCTTTCCTGGCAGAGTTTCTCCTTGCAAGATATGGTGGAAAAGCTTTTTGCTGAGTGTAGAGCGGCAAGACACGCAGAAGACGCAGATACGCAGCTCTCCGAAGCTAAGTGCCGGTCCCGGGCTTCTTTCGGCACAAACCGCTCTCAGGAGCTCCCTGCGCTCGCCACAATGCTCTGTGTGCGAAGAAGCCGCTTCTTCGCCTCCGGGAGAATCGGCGAGCGGCAGCTTCCCAAAGGCGAAGATGCAAGCTGCAGCACACAGGCACAGTGTGGGCAGCCTTCAGACTTAGAGAAAACAGTACTTTACCACTCTCCTGCCTTTTCCATGGTTATTCTATTGGAAAAGAACGAGTTTTGGACAACTACCTTTCATTCTTGCCAAACGCTTTGCAGACCCCCGTGCAAGCTTTAGAACAAGATTTTGGATGTTTTCTTTCCTGGCAGAGTTTCTCCTTGCAAGATATGGTGGAAAAGCTTTTTGCTGAGTGTAGAGCGGCAAGACACGCAGAAGACGCAGATACGCAGCTCTCCGAAGCTAAGTGCCGGTCCCGGGCTTCTTTCGGCACAAACCGCTCTCAGGAGCTCCCTGCGCTCGCCACAATGCTCTGTGTGCGAAGAAGCCGCTTCTTCGCCTCCGGGAGAATCGGCGAGCGGCAGCTTCCCAAAGGCGAAGATGCAAGCTGCAGCACACAGGCACAGTGTGGGCAGCCTTCAGACTTAGAGAAAACAGTACTTTACCACTCTCCTGCCTTTTCCATGGTTATTCTATTGGAAAAGAACGAGTTTTGGACAACTACCTTTCATTCTTGCCAAACGCTTTGCAGACCCCCGTGCAAGCTTTAGAACAAGATTTTGGATGTTTTCTTTCCTGGCAGAGTTTCTCCTTGCAAGATATGGTGGAAAAGCTTTTTGCTGAGTGTAGAGCGGCAAGACACGCAGAAGACGCAGATACGCAGCTCTCCGAAGCTAAGTGCCGGTCCCGGGCTTCTTTCGGCACAAACCGCTCTCAGGAGCTCCCTGCGCTCGCCACAATGCTCTGTGTGCGAAGAAGCCGCTTCTTCGCCTCCGGGAGAATCGGCGAGCGGCAGCTTCCCAAAGGCGAAGATGCAAGCTGCAGCACACAGGCACAGTGTGGGCAGCCTTCAGACTTAGAGAAAACAGTACTTTACCACTCTCCTGCCTTTTCCATGGTTATTCTATTGGAAAAGAACGAGTTTTGGACAACTACCTTTCATTCTTGCCAAACGCTTTGCAGACCCCCGTGCAAGCTTTAGAACAAGATTTTGGATGTTTTCTTTCCTGGCAGAGTTTCTCCTTGCAAGATATGGTGGAAAAGCTTTTTGCTGAGTGTAGAGCGGCAAGACACGCAGAAGACGCAGATACGCAGCTCTCCGAAGCTAAGTGCCGGTCCCGGGCTTCTTTCGGCACAAACCGCTCTCAGGAGCTCCCTGCGCTCGCCACAATGCTCTGTGTGCGAAGAAGCCGCTTCTTCGCCTCCGGGAGAATCGGCGAGCGGCAGCTTCCCAAAGGCGAAGATGCAAGCTGCAGCACACAGGCACAGTGTGGGCAGCCTTCAGACTTAGAGAAAACAGTACTTTACCACTCTCCTGCCTTTTCCATGGTTATTCTATTGGAAAAGAACGAGTTTTGGACAACTACCTTTCATTCTTGCCAAACGCTTTGCAGACCCCCGTGCAAGCTTTAGAACAAGATTTTGGATGTTTTCTTTCCTGGCAGAGTTTCTCCTTGCAAGATATGGTGGAAAAGCTTTTTGCTGAGTGTAGAGCGGCAAGACACGCAGAAGACGCAGATACGCAGCTCTCCGAAGCTAAGTGCCGGTCCCGGGCTTCTTTCGGCACAAACCGCTCTCAGGAGCTCCCTGCGCTCGCCACAATGCTCTGTGTGCGAAGAAGCCGCTTCTTCGCCTCCGGGAGAATCGGCGAGCGGCAGCTTCCCAAAGGCGAAGATGCAAGCTGCAGCACACAGGCACAGTGTGGGCAGCCTTCAGACTTAGAGAAAACAGTACTTTACCACTCTCCTGCCTTTTCCATGGTTATTCTATTGGAAAAGAACGAGTTTTGGACAACTACCTTTCATTCTTGCCAAACGCTTTGCAGACCCCCGTGCAAGCTTTAGAACAAGATTTTGGATGTTTTCTTTCCTGGCAGAGTTTCTCCTTGCAAGATATGGTGGAAAAGCTTTTTGCTGAGTGTAGAGCGGCAAGACACGCAGAAGACGCAGATACGCAGCTCTCCGAAGCTAAGTGCCGGTCCCGGGCTTCTTTCGGCACAAACCGCTCTCAGGAGCTCCCTGCGCTCGCCACAATGCTCTGTGTGCGAAGAAGCCGCTTCTTCGCCTCCGGGAGAATCGGCGAGCGGCAGCTTCCCAAAGGCGAAGATGCAAGCTGCAGCACACAGGCACAGTGTGGGCAGCCTTCAGACTTAGAGAAAACAGTACTTTACCACTCTCCTGCCTTTTCCATGGTTATTCTATTGGAAAAGAACGAGTTTTGGACAACTACCTTTCATTCTTGCCAAACGCTTTGCAGACCCCCGTGCAAGCTTTAGAACAAGATTTTGGATGTTTTCTTTCCTGGCAGAGTTTCTCCTTGCAAGATATGGTGGAAAAGCTTTTTGCTGAGTGTAGAGCGGCAAGACACGCAGAAGACGCAGATACGCAGCTCTCCGAAGCTAAGTGCCGGTCCCGGGCTTCTTTCGGCACAAACCGCTCTCAGGAGCTCCCTGCGCTCGCCACAATGCTCTGTGTGCGAAGAAGCCGCTTCTTCGCCTCCGGGAGAATCGGCGAGCGGCAGCTTCCCAAAGGCGAAGATGCAAGCTGCAGCACACAGGCACAGTGTGGGCAGCCTTCAGACTTAGAGAAAACAGTACTTTACCACTCTCCTGCCTTTTCCATGGTTATTCTATTGGAAAAGAACGAGTTTTGGACAACTACCTTTCATTCTTGCCAAACGCTTTGCAGACCCCCGTGCAAGCTTTAGAACAAGATTTTGGATGTTTTCTTTCCTGGCAGAGTTTCTCCTTGCAAGATATGGTGGAAAAGCTTTTTGCTGAGTGTAGAGCGGCAAGACACGCAGAAGACGCAGATACGCAGCTCTCCGAAGCTAAGTGCCGGTCCCGGGCTTCTTTCGGCACAAACCGCTCTCAGGAGCTCCCTGCGCTCGCCACAATGCTCTGTGTGCGAAGAAGCCGCTTCTTCGCCTCCGGGAGAATCGGCGAGCGGCAGCTTCCCAAAGGCGAAGATGCAAGCTGCAGCACACAGGCACAGTGTGGGCAGCCTTCAGACTTAGAGAAAACAGTACTTTACCACTCTCCTGCCTTTTCCATGGTTATTCTATTGGAAAAGAACGAGTTTTGGACAACTACCTTTCATTCTTGCCAAACGCTTTGCAGACCCCCGTGCAAGCTTTAGAACAAGATTTTGGATGTTTTCTTTCCTGGCAGAGTTTCTCCTTGCAAGATATGGTGGAAAAGCTTTTTGCTGAGTGTAGAGCGGCAAGACACGCAGAAGACGCAGATACGCAGCTCTCCGAAGCTAAGTGCCGGTCCCGGGCTTCTTTCGGCACAAACCGCTCTCAGGAGCTCCCTGCGCTCGCCACAATGCTCTGTGTGCGAAGAAGCCGCTTCTTCGCCTCCGGGAGAATCGGCGAGCGGCAGCTTCCCAAAGGCGAAGATGCAAGCTGCAGCACACAGGCACAGTGTGGGCAGCCTTCAGACTTAGAGAAAACAGTACTTTACCACTCTCCTGCCTTTTCCATGGTTATTCTATTGGAAAAGAACGAGTTTTGGACAACTACCTTTCATTCTTGCCAAACGCTTTGCAGACCCCCGTGCAAGCTTTAGAACAAGATTTTGGATGTTTTCTTTCCTGGCAGAGTTTCTCCTTGCAAGATATGGTGGAAAAGCTTTTTGCTGAGTGTAGAGCGGCAAGACACGCAGAAGACGCAGATACGCAGCTCTCCGAAGCTAAGTGCCGGTCCCGGGCTTCTTTCGGCACAAACCGCTCTCAGGAGCTCCCTGCGCTCGCCACAATGCTCTGTGTGCGAAGAAGCCGCTTCTTCGCCTCCGGGAGAATCGGCGAGCGGCAGCTTCCCAAAGGCGAAGATGCAAGCTGCAGCACACAGGCACAGTGTGGGCAGCCTTCAGACTTAGAGAAAACAGTACTTTACCACTCTCCTGCCTTTTCCATGGTTATTCTATTGGAAAAGAACGAGTTTTGGACAACTACCTTTCATTCTTGCCAAACGCTTTGCAGACCCCCGTGCAAGCTTTAGAACAAGATTTTGGATGTTTTCTTTCCTGGCAGAGTTTCTCCTTGCAAGATATGGTGGAAAAGCTTTTTGCTGAGTGTAGAGCGGCAAGACACGCAGAAGACGCAGATACGCAGCTCTCCGAAGCTAAGTGCCGGTCCCGGGCTTCTTTCGGCACAAACCGCTCTCAGGAGCTCCCTGCGCTCGCCACAATGCTCTGTGTGCGAAGAAGCCGCTTCTTCGCCTCCGGGAGAATCGGCGAGCGGCAGCTTCCCAAAGGCGAAGATGCAAGCTGCAGCACACAGGCACAGTGTGGGCAGCCTTCAGACTTAGAGAAAACAGTACTTTACCACTCTCCTGCCTTTTCCATGGTTATTCTATTGGAAAAGAACGAGTTTTGGACAACTACCTTTCATTCTTGCCAAACGCTTTGCAGACCCCCGTGCAAGCTTTAGAACAAGATTTTGGATGTTTTCTTTCCTGGCAGAGTTTCTCCTTGCAAGATATGGTGGAAAAGCTTTTTGCTGAGTGTAGAGCGGCAAGACACGCAGAAGACGCAGATACGCAGCTCTCCGAAGCTAAGTGCCGGTCCCGGGCTTCTTTCGGCACAAACCGCTCTCAGGAGCTCCCTGCGCTCGCCACAATGCTCTGTGTGCGAAGAAGCCGCTTCTTCGCCTCCGGGAGAATCGGCGAGCGGCAGCTTCCCAAAGGCGAAGATGCAAGCTGCAGCACACAGGCACAGTGTGGGCAGCCTTCAGACTTAGAGAAAACAGTACTTTACCACTCTCCTGCCTTTTCCATGGTTATTCTATTGGAAAAGAACGAGTTTTGGACAACTACCTTTCATTCTTGCCAAACGCTTTGCAGACCCCCGTGCAAGCTTTAGAACAAGATTTTGGATGTTTTCTTTCCTGGCAGAGTTTCTCCTTGCAAGATATGGTGGAAAAGCTTTTTGCTGAGTGTAGAGCGGCAAGACACGCAGAAGACGCAGATACGCAGCTCTCCGAAGCTAAGTGCCGGTCCCGGGCTTCTTTCGGCACAAACCGCTCTCAGGAGCTCCCTGCGCTCGCCACAATGCTCTGTGTGCGAAGAAGCCGCTTCTTCGCCTCCGGGAGAATCGGCGAGCGGCAGCTTCCCAAAGGCGAAGATGCAAGCTGCAGCACACAGGCACAGTGTGGGCAGCCTTCAGACTTAGAGAAAACAGTACTTTACCACTCTCCTGCCTTTTCCATGGTTATTCTATTGGAAAAGAACGAGTTTTGGACAACTACCTTTCATTCTTGCCAAACGCTTTGCAGACCCCCGTGCAAGCTTTAGAACAAGATTTTGGATGTTTTCTTTCCTGGCAGAGTTTCTCCTTGCAAGATATGGTGGAAAAGCTTTTTGCTGAGTGTAGAGCGGCAAGACACGCAGAAGACGCAGATACGCAGCTCTCCGAAGCTAAGTGCCGGTCCCGGGCTTCTTTCGGCACAAACCGCTCTCAGGAGCTCCCTGCGCTCGCCACAATGCTCTGTGTGCGAAGAAGCCGCTTCTTCGCCTCCGGGAGAATCGGCGAGCGGCAGCTTCCCAAAGGCGAAGATGCAAGCTGCAGCACACAGGCACAGTGTGGGCAGCCTTCAGACTTAGAGAAAACAGTACTTTACCACTCTCCTGCCTTTTCCATGGTTATTCTATTGGAAAAGAACGAGTTTTGGACAACTACCTTTCATTCTTGCCAAACGCTTTGCAGACCCCCGTGCAAGCTTTAGAACAAGATTTTGGATGTTTTCTTTCCTGGCAGAGTTTCTCCTTGCAAGATATGGTGGAAAAGCTTTTTGCTGAGTGTAGAGCGGCAAGACACGCAGAAGACGCAGATACGCAGCTCTCCGAAGCTAAGTGCCGGTCCCGGGCTTCTTTCGGCACAAACCGCTCTCAGGAGCTCCCTGCGCTCGCCACAATGCTCTGTGTGCGAAGAAGCCGCTTCTTCGCCTCCGGGAGAATCGGCGAGCGGCAGCTTCCCAAAGGCGAAGATGCAAGCTGCAGCACACAGGCACAGTGTGGGCAGCCTTCAGACTTAGAGAAAACAGTACTTTACCACTCTCCTGCCTTTTCCATGGTTATTCTATTGGAAAAGAACGAGTTTTGGACAACTACCTTTCATTCTTGCCAAACGCTTTGCAGACCCCCGTGCAAGCTTTAGAACAAGATTTTGGATGTTTTCTTTCCTGGCAGAGTTTCTCCTTGCAAGATATGGTGGAAAAGCTTTTTGCTGAGTGTAGAGCGGCAAGACACGCAGAAGACGCAGATACGCAGCTCTCCGAAGCTAAGTGCCGGTCCCGGGCTTCTTTCGGCACAAACCGCTCTCAGGAGCTCCCTGCGCTCGCCACAATGCTCTGTGTGCGAAGAAGCCGCTTCTTCGCCTCCGGGAGAATCGGCGAGCGGCAGCTTCCCAAAGGCGAAGATGCAAGCTGCAGCACACAGGCACAGTGTGGGCAGCCTTCAGACTTAGAGAAAACAGTACTTTACCACTCTCCTGCCTTTTCCATGGTTATTCTATTGGAAAAGAACGAGTTTTGGACAACTACCTTTCATTCTTGCCAAACGCTTTGCAGACCCCCGTGCAAGCTTTAGAACAAGATTTTGGATGTTTTCTTTCCTGGCAGAGTTTCTCCTTGCAAGATATGGTGGAAAAGCTTTTTGCTGAGTGTAGAGCGGCAAGACACGCAGAAGACGCAGATACGCAGCTCTCCGAAGCTAAGTGCCGGTCCCGGGCTTCTTTCGGCACAAACCGCTCTCAGGAGCTCCCTGCGCTCGCCACAATGCTCTGTGTGCGAAGAAGCCGCTTCTTCGCCTCCGGGAGAATCGGCGAGCGGCAGCTTCCCAAAGGCGAAGATGCAAGCTGCAGCACACAGGCACAGTGTGGGCAGCCTTCAGACTTAGAGAAAACAGTACTTTACCACTCTCCTGCCTTTTCCATGGTTATTCTATTGGAAAAGAACGAGTTTTGGACAACTACCTTTCATTCTTGCCAAACGCTTTGCAGACCCCCGTGCAAGCTTTAGAACAAGATTTTGGATGTTTTCTTTCCTGGCAGAGTTTCTCCTTGCAAGATATGGTGGAAAAGCTTTTTGCTGAGTGTAGAGCGGCAAGACACGCAGAAGACGCAGATACGCAGCTCTCCGAAGCTAAGTGCCGGTCCCGGGCTTCTTTCGGCACAAACCGCTCTCAGGAGCTCCCTGCGCTCGCCACAATGCTCTGTGTGCGAAGAAGCCGCTTCTTCGCCTCCGGGAGAATCGGCGAGCGGCAGCTTCCCAAAGGCGAAGATGCAAGCTGCAGCACACAGGCACAGTGTGGGCAGCCTTCAGACTTAGAGAAAACAGTACTTTACCACTCTCCTGCCTTTTCCATGGTTATTCTATTGGAAAAGAACGAGTTTTGGACAACTACCTTTCATTCTTGCCAAACGCTTTGCAGACCCCCGTGCAAGCTTTAGAACAAGATTTTGGATGTTTTCTTTCCTGGCAGAGTTTCTCCTTGCAAGATATGGTGGAAAAGCTTTTTGCTGAGTGTAGAGCGGCAAGACACGCAGAAGACGCAGATACGCAGCTCTCCGAAGCTAAGTGCCGGTCCCGGGCTTCTTTCGGCACAAACCGCTCTCAGGAGCTCCCTGCGCTCGCCACAATGCTCTGTGTGCGAAGAAGCCGCTTCTTCGCCTCCGGGAGAATCGGCGAGCGGCAGCTTCCCAAAGGCGAAGATGCAAGCTGCAGCACACAGGCACAGTGTGGGCAGCCTTCAGACTTAGAGAAAACAGTACTTTACCACTCTCCTGCCTTTTCCATGGTTATTCTATTGGAAAAGAACGAGTTTTGGACAACTACCTTTCATTCTTGCCAAACGCTTTGCAGACCCCCGTGCAAGCTTTAGAACAAGATTTTGGATGTTTTCTTTCCTGGCAGAGTTTCTCCTTGCAAGATATGGTGGAAAAGCTTTTTGCTGAGTGTAGAGCGGCAAGACACGCAGAAGACGCAGATACGCAGCTCTCCGAAGCTAAGTGCCGGTCCCGGGCTTCTTTCGGCACAAACCGCTCTCAGGAGCTCCCTGCGCTCGCCACAATGCTCTGTGTGCGAAGAAGCCGCTTCTTCGCCTCCGGGAGAATCGGCGAGCGGCAGCTTCCCAAAGGCGAAGATGCAAGCTGCAGCACACAGGCACAGTGTGGGCAGCCTTCAGACTTAGAGAAAACAGTACTTTACCACTCTCCTGCCTTTTCCATGGTTATTCTATTGGAAAAGAACGAGTTTTGGACAACTACCTTTCATTCTTGCCAAACGCTTTGCAGACCCCCGTGCAAGCTTTAGAACAAGATTTTGGATGTTTTCTTTCCTGGCAGAGTTTCTCCTTGCAAGATATGGTGGAAAAGCTTTTTGCTGAGTGTAGAGCGGCAAGACACGCAGAAGACGCAGATACGCAGCTCTCCGAAGCTAAGTGCCGGTCCCGGGCTTCTTTCGGCACAAACCGCTCTCAGGAGCTCCCTGCGCTCGCCACAATGCTCTGTGTGCGAAGAAGCCGCTTCTTCGCCTCCGGGAGAATCGGCGAGCGGCAGCTTCCCAAAGGCGAAGATGCAAGCTGCAGCACACAGGCACAGTGTGGGCAGCCTTCAGACTTAGAGAAAACAGTACTTTACCACTCTCCTGCCTTTTCCATGGTTATTCTATTGGAAAAGAACGAGTTTTGGACAACTACCTTTCATTCTTGCCAAACGCTTTGCAGACCCCCGTGCAAGCTTTAGAACAAGATTTTGGATGTTTTCTTTCCTGGCAGAGTTTCTCCTTGCAAGATATGGTGGAAAAGCTTTTTGCTGAGTGTAGAGCGGCAAGACACGCAGAAGACGCAGATACGCAGCTCTCCGAAGCTAAGTGCCGGTCCCGGGCTTCTTTCGGCACAAACCGCTCTCAGGAGCTCCCTGCGCTCGCCACAATGCTCTGTGTGCGAAGAAGCCGCTTCTTCGCCTCCGGGAGAATCGGCGAGCGGCAGCTTCCCAAAGGCGAAGATGCAAGCTGCAGCACACAGGCACAGTGTGGGCAGCCTTCAGACTTAGAGAAAACAGTACTTTACCACTCTCCTGCCTTTTCCATGGTTATTCTATTGGAAAAGAACGAGTTTTGGACAACTACCTTTCATTCTTGCCAAACGCTTTGCAGACCCCCGTGCAAGCTTTAGAACAAGATTTTGGATGTTTTCTTTCCTGGCAGAGTTTCTCCTTGCAAGATATGGTGGAAAAGCTTTTTGCTGAGTGTAGAGCGGCAAGACACGCAGAAGACGCAGATACGCAGCTCTCCGAAGCTAAGTGCCGGTCCCGGGCTTCTTTCGGCACAAACCGCTCTCAGGAGCTCCCTGCGCTCGCCACAATGCTCTGTGTGCGAAGAAGCCGCTTCTTCGCCTCCGGGAGAATCGGCGAGCGGCAGCTTCCCAAAGGCGAAGATGCAAGCTGCAGCACACAGGCACAGTGTGGGCAGCCTTCAGACTTAGAGAAAACAGTACTTTACCACTCTCCTGCCTTTTCCATGGTTATTCTATTGGAAAAGAACGAGTTTTGGACAACTACCTTTCATTCTTGCCAAACGCTTTGCAGACCCCCGTGCAAGCTTTAGAACAAGATTTTGGATGTTTTCTTTCCTGGCAGAGTTTCTCCTTGCAAGATATGGTGGAAAAGCTTTTTGCTGAGTGTAGAGCGGCAAGACACGCAGAAGACGCAGATACGCAGCTCTCCGAAGCTAAGTGCCGGTCCCGGGCTTCTTTCGGCACAAACCGCTCTCAGGAGCTCCCTGCGCTCGCCACAATGCTCTGTGTGCGAAGAAGCCGCTTCTTCGCCTCCGGGAGAATCGGCGAGCGGCAGCTTCCCAAAGGCGAAGATGCAAGCTGCAGCACACAGGCACAGTGTGGGCAGCCTTCAGACTTAGAGAAAACAGTACTTTACCACTCTCCTGCCTTTTCCATGGTTATTCTATTGGAAAAGAACGAGTTTTGGACAACTACCTTTCATTCTTGCCAAACGCTTTGCAGACCCCCGTGCAAGCTTTAGAACAAGATTTTGGATGTTTTCTTTCCTGGCAGAGTTTCTCCTTGCAAGATATGGTGGAAAAGCTTTTTGCTGAGTGTAGAGCGGCAAGACACGCAGAAGACGCAGATACGCAGCTCTCCGAAGCTAAGTGCCGGTCCCGGGCTTCTTTCGGCACAAACCGCTCTCAGGAGCTCCCTGCGCTCGCCACAATGCTCTGTGTGCGAAGAAGCCGCTTCTTCGCCTCCGGGAGAATCGGCGAGCGGCAGCTTCCCAAAGGCGAAGATGCAAGCTGCAGCACACAGGCACAGTGTGGGCAGCCTTCAGACTTAGAGAAAACAGTACTTTACCACTCTCCTGCCTTTTCCATGGTTATTCTATTGGAAAAGAACGAGTTTTGGACAACTACCTTTCATTCTTGCCAAACGCTTTGCAGACCCCCGTGCAAGCTTTAGAACAAGATTTTGGATGTTTTCTTTCCTGGCAGAGTTTCTCCTTGCAAGATATGGTGGAAAAGCTTTTTGCTGAGTGTAGAGCGGCAAGACACGCAGAAGACGCAGATACGCAGCTCTCCGAAGCTAAGTGCCGGTCCCGGGCTTCTTTCGGCACAAACCGCTCTCAGGAGCTCCCTGCGCTCGCCACAATGCTCTGTGTGCGAAGAAGCCGCTTCTTCGCCTCCGGGAGAATCGGCGAGCGGCAGCTTCCCAAAGGCGAAGATGCAAGCTGCAGCACACAGGCACAGTGTGGGCAGCCTTCAGACTTAGAGAAAACAGTACTTTACCACTCTCCTGCCTTTTCCATGGTTATTCTATTGGAAAAGAACGAGTTTTGGACAACTACCTTTCATTCTTGCCAAACGCTTTGCAGACCCCCGTGCAAGCTTTAGAACAAGATTTTGGATGTTTTCTTTCCTGGCAGAGTTTCTCCTTGCAAGATATGGTGGAAAAGCTTTTTGCTGAGTGTAGAGCGGCAAGACACGCAGAAGACGCAGATACGCAGCTCTCCGAAGCTAAGTGCCGGTCCCGGGCTTCTTTCGGCACAAACCGCTCTCAGGAGCTCCCTGCGCTCGCCACAATGCTCTGTGTGCGAAGAAGCCGCTTCTTCGCCTCCGGGAGAATCGGCGAGCGGCAGCTTCCCAAAGGCGAAGATGCAAGCTGCAGCACACAGGCACAGTGTGGGCAGCCTTCAGACTTAGAGAAAACAGTACTTTACCACTCTCCTGCCTTTTCCATGGTTATTCTATTGGAAAAGAACGAGTTTTGGACAACTACCTTTCATTCTTGCCAAACGCTTTGCAGACCCCCGTGCAAGCTTTAGAACAAGATTTTGGATGTTTTCTTTCCTGGCAGAGTTTCTCCTTGCAAGATATGGTGGAAAAGCTTTTTGCTGAGTGTAGAGCGGCAAGACACGCAGAAGACGCAGATACGCAGCTCTCCGAAGCTAAGTGCCGGTCCCGGGCTTCTTTCGGCACAAACCGCTCTCAGGAGCTCCCTGCGCTCGCCACAATGCTCTGTGTGCGAAGAAGCCGCTTCTTCGCCTCCGGGAGAATCGGCGAGCGGCAGCTTCCCAAAGGCGAAGATGCAAGCTGCAGCACACAGGCACAGTGTGGGCAGCCTTCAGACTTAGAGAAAACAGTACTTTACCACTCTCCTGCCTTTTCCATGGTTATTCTATTGGAAAAGAACGAGTTTTGGACAACTACCTTTCATTCTTGCCAAACGCTTTGCAGACCCCCGTGCAAGCTTTAGAACAAGATTTTGGATGTTTTCTTTCCTGGCAGAGTTTCTCCTTGCAAGATATGGTGGAAAAGCTTTTTGCTGAGTGTAGAGCGGCAAGACACGCAGAAGACGCAGATACGCAGCTCTCCGAAGCTAAGTGCCGGTCCCGGGCTTCTTTCGGCACAAACCGCTCTCAGGAGCTCCCTGCGCTCGCCACAATGCTCTGTGTGCGAAGAAGCCGCTTCTTCGCCTCCGGGAGAATCGGCGAGCGGCAGCTTCCCAAAGGCGAAGATGCAAGCTGCAGCACACAGGCACAGTGTGGGCAGCCTTCAGACTTAGAGAAAACAGTACTTTACCACTCTCCTGCCTTTTCCATGGTTATTCTATTGGAAAAGAACGAGTTTTGGACAACTACCTTTCATTCTTGCCAAACGCTTTGCAGACCCCCGTGCAAGCTTTAGAACAAGATTTTGGATGTTTTCTTTCCTGGCAGAGTTTCTCCTTGCAAGATATGGTGGAAAAGCTTTTTGCTGAGTGTAGAGCGGCAAGACACGCAGAAGACGCAGATACGCAGCTCTCCGAAGCTAAGTGCCGGTCCCGGGCTTCTTTCGGCACAAACCGCTCTCAGGAGCTCCCTGCGCTCGCCACAATGCTCTGTGTGCGAAGAAGCCGCTTCTTCGCCTCCGGGAGAATCGGCGAGCGGCAGCTTCCCAAAGGCGAAGATGCAAGCTGCAGCACACAGGCACAGTGTGGGCAGCCTTCAGACTTAGAGAAAACAGTACTTTACCACTCTCCTGCCTTTTCCATGGTTATTCTATTGGAAAAGAACGAGTTTTGGACAACTACCTTTCATTCTTGCCAAACGCTTTGCAGACCCCCGTGCAAGCTTTAGAACAAGATTTTGGATGTTTTCTTTCCTGGCAGAGTTTCTCCTTGCAAGATATGGTGGAAAAGCTTTTTGCTGAGTGTAGAGCGGCAAGACACGCAGAAGACGCAGATACGCAGCTCTCCGAAGCTAAGTGCCGGTCCCGGGCTTCTTTCGGCACAAACCGCTCTCAGGAGCTCCCTGCGCTCGCCACAATGCTCTGTGTGCGAAGAAGCCGCTTCTTCGCCTCCGGGAGAATCGGCGAGCGGCAGCTTCCCAAAGGCGAAGATGCAAGCTGCAGCACACAGGCACAGTGTGGGCAGCCTTCAGACTTAGAGAAAACAGTACTTTACCACTCTCCTGCCTTTTCCATGGTTATTCTATTGGAAAAGAACGAGTTTTGGACAACTACCTTTCATTCTTGCCAAACGCTTTGCAGACCCCCGTGCAAGCTTTAGAACAAGATTTTGGATGTTTTCTTTCCTGGCAGAGTTTCTCCTTGCAAGATATGCTGGAAAAGCTTTTTGCTGAGTGTAGAGCGGCAAGACACGCAGAAGACGCAGATACGCAGCTCTCCGAAGCTAAGTGCCGGTCCCGGGCTTCTTTCGGCACAAACCGCTCTCAGGAGCTCCCTGCGCTCGCCACAATGCTCTGTGTGCGAAGAAGCCGCTTCTTCGCCTCCGGGAGAATCGGCGAGCGGCAGCTTCCCAAAGGCGAAGATGCAAGCTGCAGCACACAGGCACAGTGTGGGCAGCCTTCAGACTTAGAGAAAACAGTACTTTACCACTCTCCTGCCTTTTCCATGGTTATTCTATTGGAAAAGAACGAGTTTTGGACAACTACCTTTCATTCTTGCCAAACGCTTTGCAGACCCCCGTGCAAGCTTTAGAACAAGATTTTGGATGTTTTCTTTCCTGGCAGAGTTTCTCCTTGCAAGATATGCTGGAAAAGCTTTTTGCTGAGTGTAGAGCGGCAAGACACGCAGAAGACGCAGATACGCAGCTCTCCGAAGCTAAGTGCCGGTCCCGGGCTTCTTTCGGCACAAACCGCTCTCAGGAGCTCCCGTGCGCTCGCCACAATGCTCTGTGTGCGAAGAAGCCGCTTCTTCGCCTGCCGGGAGAATCGGCGAGCGGCAGCTTCCCAAAGGCGAAGATGCAAGCTGCAGCACGCAGGCACAGTGTGGGCAGCCTTCAGACTTAGAGAAAACAGTACTTTACCACTCTCCTGCCTTTTCCATGGTTATTCTATTGGAAAAGAACGAGTTTTGGACAACTACCTTTCATTCTTGCCAAACTCTTTGCAGACCCCCGTGCAAGCTTTAGAACAAGATTTTGGATGTTTTCTTTCCTGGCAGAGTTTCTCCTTGAGATATGCTGGAAAAGCTTTTTGCTGAGTGTAGAGCGGCAAGACACGCAGAAGACGCAGATACGCAGCTCTCCGAAGCTAAGTGCCGGTCCCGGGCTTCTTTCGGCACAAACCGCTCTCAGGAGCTCCCTGCGCTCGCCACAATGCTCTGTGTGCGAAGAAGCCGCTTCTTCGCCTGCCGGGAGAATCGGCGAGCGGCAGCTTCCCAAAGGCGAAGATGCAAGCTGCAGCACACAGGCACAGTGTGGGCAGCATTCAGACTTAGAGAAAACAGTACTTTACCACTCTCCTGCCTTTTCCATGGTTATTCTATTGGAAAAGAACGAGTTTTGGACAACTACCTTTCATTCTTGCCAAACTCTTTGCAGACCCCCGTGCAAGCTTTAGAACAAGATTTTGGATGTTTTCTTTCCTGGCAGAGTTTCTCCTTGCAAGATATGCTGGAAAAGCTTTTTGCTGAGTGTAGAGCGGCAAGACACGCAGAAGACGCAGATACGCAGCCTCCGAAGCTAAGTGCCGGTCCCGGGCTTCTTTCGGCACAAACCGCTCTCAGGAGCTCCCTGCGCTCGCCACAATGCTCTGTGTGCGAAGAAGCCGCTTCTTCGCCTCCGGGAGAATCGGCGAGCGGCAGCTTCCCAAAGGCGAAGATGCAAGCTGCAGCACACAGGCACAGTGTGGGCAGCCTTCAGACTTAGAGAAAACAGTACTTTACCACTCTCCTGCCTTTTCCATGGTTATTCTATTGGAAAAGAACGAGTTTTGGACAACTACCTTTCATTCTTGCCAAACTCTTTGCAGACCCCCGTGCAAGCTTTAGAACAAGATTTTGGATGTTTTCTTTCCTGGCAGAGTTTCTCCTTGCAAGATATGCTGGAAAAGCTTTTTGCTGAGTGTAGAGCGGCAAGACACGCAGAAGACGCAGATACGCAGCTCTCCGAAGCTAAGTGCCGGTCCCGGGCTTCTTTCGGCACAAACCGCTCTCAGGAGCTCCCTGCGCTCGCCACAATGCTCTGTGTGCGAAGAAGCCGCTTCTTCGCCTGCGGGAGAATCGGCGAGCGGCAGCTTCCCAAAGGCGAAGATGCAAGCTGCAGCACACAGGCACAGTGTGGGCAGCATTCAGACTTAGAGAAAACAGTACTTTACCACTCTCCTGCCTTTTCCATGGTTATTCTATTGGAAAAGAACGAGTTTTGGACAACTACCTTTCATTCTTGCCAAACTCTTTGCAGACCCCCGTGCAAGCTTTAGAACAAGATTTTGGATGTTTTCTTTCCTGGCAGAGTTTCTCCTTGCAAGATATGCTGGAAAAGCTTTTTGCTGAGTGTAGAGCGGCAAGACACGCAGAAGACGCAGATACGCAGCTCTCCGAAGCTAAGTGCCGGTCCCGGGCTTCTTTCGGCACAAACCGCTCTCAGGAGCTCCCTGCGCTCGCCACAATGCTCTGTGTGCGAAGAAGCCGCTTCTTCGCCTCCGGGAGAATCGGCGAGCGGCAGCTTCCCAAAGGCGAAGATGCAAGCTGCAGCACACAGGCACAGTGTGGGCAGCCTTCAGACTTAGAGAAAACAGTACTTTACCACTCTCCTGCCTTTTCCATGGTTATTCTATTGGAAAAGAACGAGTTTTGGACAACTACCTTTCATTCTTGCCAAACTCTTTGCAGACCCCCGTGCAAGCTTTAGAACAAGATTTTGGATGTTTTCTTTCCTGGCAGAGTTTCTCCTTGCAAGATATGCTGGAAAAGCTTTTTGCTGAGTGTAGAGCGGCAAGACACGCAGAAGACGCAGATACGCAGCTCTCCGAAGCTAAGTGCCGGTCCCGGGCTTCTTTCGGCACAAACCGCTCTCAGGAGCTCCCTGCGCTCGCCACAATGCTCTGTGTGCGAAGAAGCCGCTTCTTCGCCTGCGGGAGAATCGGCGAGCGGCAGCTTCCCAAAGGCGAAGATGCAAGCTGCAGCACACAGGCACAGTGTGGGCAGCCTTCAGACTTAGAGAAAACAGTACTTTACCACTCTCCTGCCTTTTCCATGGTTATTCTATTGGAAAAGAACGAGTTTTGGACAACTACCTTTCATTCTTGCCAAACTCTTTGCAGACCCCCGTGCAAGCTTTAGAACAAGATTTTGGATGTTTTCTTTCCTGGCAGAGTTTCTCCTTGCAAGATATGCTGGAAAAGCTTTTTGCTGAGTGTAGAGCGGCAAGACACGCAGAAGACGCAGATACGCAGCTCTCCGAAGCTAAGTGCCGGTCCCGGGCTTCTTTCGGCACAAACCGCTCTCAGGAGCTCCCTGCGCTCGCCACAATGCTCTGTGTGCGAAGAAGCCGCTTCTTCGCCTGCGGGAGAATCGGCGAGCGGCAGCTTCCCAAAGGCGAAGATGCAAGCTGCAGCACACAGGCACAGTGTGGGCAGCCTTCAGACTTAGAGAAAACAGTACTTTACCACTCTCCTGCCTTTTCCATGGTTATTCTATTGGAAAAGAACGAGTTTTGGACAACTACCTTTCATTCTTGCCAAACTCTTTGCAGACCCCCGTGCAAGCTTTAGAACAAGATTTTGGATGTTTTCTTTCCTGGCAGAGTTTCTCCTTGCAAGATATGGTGGAAAAGCTTTTTGCTGAGTGTAGAGCGGCAAGACACGCAGAAGACGCAGATACGCAGCTCTCCGAAGCTAAGTGCCGGTCCCGGGCTTCTTTCGGCACAAACCGCTCTCAGGAGCTCCCTGCGCTCGCCACAATGCTCTGTGTGCGAAGAAGCCGCTTCTTCGCCTGCGGGAGAATCGGCGAGCGGCAGCTTCCCAAAGGCGAAGATGCAAGCTGCAGCACACAGGCACAGTGTGGGCAGCATTCAGACTTAGAGAAAACAGTACTTTACCACTCTCCTGCCTTTTCCATGGTTATTCTATTGGAAAAGAACGAGTTTTGGACAACTACCTTTCATTCTTGCCAAACTCTTTGCAGACCCCCGTGCAAGCTTTAGAACAAGATTTTGGATGTTTTCTTTCCTGGCAGAGTTTCTCCTTGCAAGATATGCTGGAAAAGCTTTTTGCTGAGTGTAGAGCGGCAAGACACGCAGAAGACGCAGATACGCAGCTCTCCGAAGCTAAGTGCCGGTCCCGGGCTTCTTTCGGCACAAACCGCTCTCAGGAGCTCCCTGCGCTCGCCACAATGCTCTGTGTGCGAAGAAGCCGCTTCTTCGCCTGCGGGAGAATCGGCGAGCGGCAGCTTCCCAAAGGCGAAGATGCAAGCTGCAGCACACAGGCACAGTGTGGGCAGCCTTCAGACTTAGAGAAAACAGTACTTTACCACTCTCCTGCCTTTTCCATGGTTATTCTATTGGAAAAGAACGAGTTTTGGACAACTACCTTTCATTCTTGCCAAACTCTTTGCAGACCCCCGTGCAAGCTTTAGAACAAGATTTTGGATGTTTTCTTTCCTGGCAGAGTTTCTCCTTGCAAGATATGCTGGAAAAGCTTTTTGCTGAGTGTAGAGCGGCAAGACACGCAGAAGACGCAGATACGCAGCTCTCCGAAGCTAAGTGCCGGTCCCGGGCTTCTTTCGGCACAAACCGCTCTCAGGAGCTCCGTGCGCTCGCCACAATGCTCTGTGAGCGAAGAAGCCGCTTCTTCGCCTGCGGGAGAATCGGCGAGCGGCAGCTTCCCAAAGGCGAAGATGCAAGCTGCACCACGCAGGCACAGTGTGGGCAGCCTTCAGACTTAGAGAAAACAGTACTTTACCACTCTCCTGCCTTTTCCATGGTTATTCTATTGGAAAAGAACGAGTTTTGGACAACTACCTTTCATTCTTGCCAAACTCTTTGCAGACCCCCGTGCAAGCTTTAGAACAAGATTTTGGATGTTTTCTTTCCTGGCAGAGTTTCTCCTTGCAAGATATGCTGGAAAAGCTTTTTGCTGAGTGTAGAGCGGCAAGACACGCAGAAGACGCAGATACGCAGCTCTCCGAAGCTAAGTGCCGGTCCCGGGCTTCTTTCGGCACAAACCGCTCTCAGGAGCTCCCTGCGCTCGCCACAATGCTCTGTGTGCCAAGAAGCCGCTTCTTCGCCTCCGGGAGAATCGGCGAGCGGCAGCTTCCCAAAGGCGAAGATGCAAGCTGCAGCACACAGGCACAGTGTGGGCAGCATTCAGACTTAGAGAAAACAGTACTTTACCACTCTCCTGCCTTTTCCATGGTTATTATATAGGAAAAGAACGAGTTTTGGACAACTACCTTTCATTCTTGCCAAACTCTTTGCAGACCCCCGTGCAAGCTTTAGAACAAGATTTTGGATGTTTTCTTTCCTGGCAGAGTTTCTCCTTGCAAGATATGGTGGAAAAGCTTTTTGCTGAGTGTAGAGCGGCAAGACACGCAGAAGACGCAGATACGCAGCTCTCCGAAGCTAAGTGCCGGTCCCGGGCTTCTTTCGGCACAAACCGCTCTCAGGAGCTCCCTGCGCTCGCCACAATGCTCTGTGTGCGAAGAAGCCGCTTCTTCGCCTGCGGGAGAATCGGCGAGCGGCAGCTTCCCAAAGGCGAAGATGCAAGCTGCAGCACACAGGCACAGTGTGGGCAGCATTCAGACTTAGAGAAAACAGTACTTTACCACTCTCCTGCCTTTTCCATGGTTATTCTATTGGAAAAGAACGAGTTTTGGACAACTACCTTTCATTCTTGCCAAACTCTTTGCAGACCCCCGTGCAAGCTTTAGAACAAGATTTTGGATGTTTTCTTTCCTGGCAGAGTTTCTCCTTGCAAGATATGCTGGAAAAGCTTTTTGCTGAGTGTAGAGCGGCAAGACACGCAGAAGACGCAGATACGCAGCTCTCCGAAGCTAAGTGCCGGTCCCGGGCTTCTTTCGGCACAAACCGCTCTCAGGAGCTCCCTGCGCTCGCCACAATGCTCTGTGTGCCAAGAAGCCGCTTCTTCGCCTCCGGGAGAATCGGCGAGCGGCAGCTTCCCAAAGGCGAAGATGCAAGCTGCAGCACACAGGCACAGTGTGGGCAGCATTCAGACTTAGAGAAAACAGTACTTTACCACTCTCCTGCCTTTTCCATGGTTATTCTAGTGGAAAAGAACGAGTTTTGGACAACTACCTTTCATTCTTGCCAAACTCTTTGCAGACCCCCGTGCAAGCTTTAGAACAAGATTTTGGATGTTTTCTTTCCTGGCAGAGTTTCTCCTTGCAAGATATGCTGGAAAAGCTTTTTGCTGAGTGTAGAGCGGCAAGACACGCAGAAGACGCAGATACGCAGCTCTCCGAAGCTAAGTGCCGGTCCCGGGCTTCTTTCGGCACAAACCGCTCTCAGGAGCTCCCTGCGCTCGCCACAATGCTCTGTGTGCGAAGAAGCCGCTTCTTCGCCTGCGGGAGAATCGGCGAGCGGCAGCTTCCCAAAGGCGAAGATGCAAGCTGCAGCACACAGGCACAGTGTGGGCAGCATTCAGACTTAGAGAAAACAGTACTTTACCACTCTCCTGCCTTTTCCATGGTTATTCTATTGGAAAAGAACGAGTTTTGGACAACTACCTTTCATTCTTGCCAAACTCTTTGCAGACCCCCGTGCAAGCTTTAGAACAAGATTTTGGATGTTTTCTTTCCTGGCAGAGTTTCTCCTTGCAAGATATGCTGGAAAAGCTTTTTGCTGAGTGTAGAGCGGCAAGACACGCAGAAGACGCAGATACGCAGCTCTCTGAAGCTAAGTGCCGGTCCCGGGCTTCTTTCGGCACAAACCGCTCTCAGGAGCTCCGTGCGCTCGCCACAATGCTCTGTGAGCGAAGAAGCCGCTTCTTCGCCTGCGGGAGAATTGGCGAGCGGCAGCTTCCCAAAGGCGAAGATGCAAGCTGCACCACGCAGGCACAGTGTGGGCAGCCTTCAGACTTAGAGAAAACAGTACTTTACCACTCTCCTGCCTTTTCCATGGTTATTCTAGTGGAAAAGAACGAGTTTTGGACAACTACCTTTCATTCTTGCCAAACTCTTTGCAGACCCCCGTGCAAGCTTTAGAACAAGATTTTGGATGTTTTCTTTCCTGGCAGAGTTTCTCCTTGCAAGATATGCTGGAAAAGCTTTTTGCTGAGTGTAGAGCGGCAAGACAGGCAGAAGACGCAGATACGCAGCTCTCCGAAGCTAAGTGCCGGTCCCGGGCTTCTTTCGGCACAAACCACTCTCAGGAGCTCCCTGCGCTCGCCACAATGCTCTGTGTGCCAAGAAGCCGCTTCTTCGCCTCCGGGAGAATCGGCGAGCGGCAGCTTCCCAAAGGCGAAGATGCAAGCTGCAGCACACAGGCACAGTGTGGGCAGCATTCAGACTTAGAGAAAACAGTACTTTACCACTCTCCTGCCTTTTCCATGGTTATTCTATTGGAAAAGAACGAGTTTTGGACAACTACCTTTCATTCTTGCCAAACTCTTTGCAGACCCCCGTGCAAGCTTTAGAACAAGATTTTGGATGTTTTCTTTCCTGGCAGAGTTTCTCCTTGCAAGATATGCTGGAAAAGCTTTTTGCTGAGTGTAGAGCGGCAAGACACGCAGAAGACGCAGATACGCAGCTCTCTGAAGCTAAGTGCCGGTCCCGGGCTTCTTTCGGCACAAACCGCTCTCAGGAGCTCCGTGCGCTCGCCACAATGCTCTGTGAGCGAAGAAGCCGCTTCTTCGCCTCCGGGAGAATTGGCGAGCGGCAGCTTCCCAAAGGCGAAGATGCAAGCTGCACCACGCAGGCACAGTGTGGGCAGCCTTCAGACTTAGAGAAAACAGTACTTTACCACTCTCCTGCCTTTTCCATGGTTATTCTAGTGGAAAAGAACGAGTTTTGGACAACTACCTTTCATTCTTGCCAAACTCTTTGCAGACCCCCGTGCAAGCTTTAGAACAAGATTTTGGATGTTTTCTTTCCTGGCAGAGTTTCTCCTTGCAAGATATGCTGGAAAAGCTTTTTGCTGAGTGTAGAGCGGCAAGACACGCAGAAGACGCAGATACGCAGCTCTCCGAAGCTAAGTGCCGGTCCCGGGCTTCTTTCGGCACAAACCGCTCTCAGGAGCTCCCTGCGCTCGCCACAATGCTCTGTGTGCGAAGAAGCCGCTTCTTCGCCTCCGGGAGAATCGGCGAGCGGCAGCTTCCCAAAGGCGAAGATGCAAGCTGCAGCACACAGGCACAGTGTGGGCAGCATTCAGACTTAGAGAAAACAGTACTTTACCACTCTCCTGCCTTTTCCATGGTTATTATATAGTGTGTGACTCATACTTGCTAGTTAAAATTAGCTGGAACGGAATGGATAGTTACAGTTGCTTGTATACAATAGTCTTATTTTGGCAAGTTTTCTTTAGACAATGTTGAAGCAGCACTAGCAAATAGGAAGTACAGCTTGCAGCAGGGAAGGACACTCTTCTGCTTTCTCAAGTTTCCTGTAGTTAAATAGACGCCAAAAGGCTTTTCCTAGTACTACTACTGTCTTGTAGGAATACTTGATCTAATCCTATCTTTGATCAAATTACTAATGGGTTACTTTTCTACAAGGCAGAACATTTTTCTTTTAATAATATGTATTTTGTAAGGTGGAAACATGAACTTGTGCACCAGTCACGTGGAATGTACTCCTTATTAAGTTTCACAACCTTCTTTAGAAAATATTGACTGTGTGTAACTTCAGAAGAAGAATTCTGGGCATCTTCATTCTATTGATGTAATTGTTTTTCTGCCATGCTGGTATTGTTTTCTATCATTTTTACCAAGAGAAATATTTTTCCCTGACACCTATGGAAAAGACCTATGTTTACTCAACAGTGCGGCATCAGTACATTGTTTAGAATGATTTCAACATGGTCCCAAACATATCGGACAGCTAGACAGCAGAGGTTAGCAACAGGGAATGGGAATAACTTCTGAACCGTTTCAGTAGATTTCCCAGGAAGGGAAAATTGCTTTCTGCCACTGCAAATTTTCCCAGAGATTTTGTCTGGTAAAGAGTTGCATCAAAAGAGTATTTTTGCACAAACCTTGGGGCAAGCTCTGTCTCCGATTTACTAGTGAATGCAAAGAGGGTGAAAGTGCTGCTTCAAAGCCCTCTGTGTGCTTTCTGTACCAAGAGGGGGGGTGACCCCAGAAATAAGTTTTGATCTCTCTTCAGAACACAAGGCATGTCATCACCTCATTCATCTTCTTCTGGGACTCATAGCATCTTAAGACTAAGAAGCTCTCTTGCTTGCTGAAGTACGTTCAGCAAAAAAACCTTGTCTCATCAGCAAATTTGAACACAACTACAGTCGAGTCAATTCCAATGCTGGCAGGGCAATACTCTACCCCACTAGTAACACGCCACTATTAGAAGACTGTGTAAAACTATTTTTGTACAAAGTAATCGGAGGGAAAAATAGAATTGGGAAGAACTGCACATTGTTCTGGAAAAAGCCTCCTGCCTCAGTCTTACAGACATCATTTGCTGGTATCATTTTTAATAGTTGGGGTTTTTTAAATTTTGTAGAAGAAAAAATATTACTGCACCTTTATGTTTCCTTAATAGAAGTACAGCCATTTCTTAATAGAATAGAAGTAAGCCATTTGAATATGTACAAATGGTCTTTTCAAATACATATGCTATAGCACACTGTGAAAGTAATTAGCTATAAAGAGAAATCTAAAGGTTTAAAAAGATTTTGGAAGAAAGTAAGTCTAAGGTGATAGAAGAAGAAGAAAACAGCAGTTTTCTTCTGGTGAAAAAAAAACATACGGAGGACCTTGTACAGTGGAGATGTATTATTTGACTTCCTGAAAAACTGAGTAGGGTTGCTATTGCCAATGGTTTTCATTAGGAAGGAAGAGATTCCTTTGGCAAAAAAACCCCTTCAAATTGACTTGACAAAAATGTGATGACACTTAACTTCACCAATCCTGAAGAAAAATTCTCATCACTTGATCTGGAAATCATGATGGTAATGGAGACAAGGATGTCTAAGCCATGCCATCAGGAACATAAAAAAGCATTAGAATGCAGGTAAGACTGAGCTCCTGAACTAGTGTGAAGAGAATGCAACAAAGACATTTTCCTTTAAGAGTCTTCAGGATGGAAGGCAGAGCAAATTTTTTCATGTGAAGTATTTCTGAATAGAATGAATCTTCAAAATAACATTGTTTTCCAAAACCTGTTTACAGTATCTCTTACCATGATACACAGTTCCTATGAATAGAAAAAGCAAAGCACTTTTTTCCAAACTGTTGTGCACTCTTAAGCAATCTACAATAAAAATAGTATTTTTTCATGCTGGGAATGATGTTAATTACAAAAAAGCCTTGTAGCACACTTGGCACTGTAGTCTCTTGATTAGCATAGCTTTTTATTCATCAAACACGTTTCACATTGACTATTTTTCTCTTTTAAATAACGGCGTCTTTGTACTTATGCAGCATCCATGAAGAATTTCTTGGGTGTTATTTTGTACCTGATCCTAAATGGCAGGTTCTGCATTCTGCCATCTGTCTAGCTTTGCCATTTGATGCAGCTTCTGAGAGGTATTTTCAGAATCGAGGACTACTTGCAAGAATGATGCTAAATCCATGCATTTTACTCCTTGGTTAATGCAAAACTATTTTTCCTTTACAGTTCAATGAGAACAGGAAAATAATGATGGTGAGTTCAATCCTTAGAGTAATACAAAGAGGACTATTATCATCATTAGAAACCAAGCAAGGTGTATTTATTGCACATGCAGTACACTCACTAATGCAAATTACCCTGTAAATTCCAAAGGAATCTGTATCATAGGAGTGGATGGAATGTTTCTATTGATATTTTGCTTAAAGCAGAAAATTAATTCTTTTGACAGCCAACTCATAATTGCAAGCTCACTTTCAACTACAGCTTTCAAACAGATGAAACATGTCTGTTTATAAAACGATACAGTACAGTACACAATAGCAAGTCAGGTCATAGACATTCAAAAGAAAAAAAGAGATCAAAGGACAGATTCATTCACATCTACAAGCCCTCAAGAGTGTACAGGTCAAATGTCCCCAGAAAACTAGGCTGGTGGCGCAAATTCTCTCTGTTGGCACCAGCAGAAGCAGCTGCTATCTTTATAGGATGCAATCTTCTGTACCCCTGCCCAATACACCTTCTGCTCTATTCCTTGGACTTCACATTTGCATTTCTACAGAGTCCTGTCCTGCAAACTGACTCAAAGTTCAGGTAATAGATTTCCAAGATTTAGAAATGTTGTGTGAGGTTTATTTATTTCATATTTCCTTCCATCTAAGCAAACTGTAACTTTCGGAAGTGAAATATTTTGAGTATGTCACGTGTATTTTAATGTTAGCTCTGCTTCACATTCAAACTTCTCACAGACCCCTGTGATGCCTTGCTGCAAAAATAGATAGCTGCCAAGAGTGGTTGTGGGAAGTTAGAATTGCCAGAAAACCATACAAACAATCTAACAATAGAGCCTTGGATATCTGAATATAATTGCACCATGTACAGTCAAAATATAATATTTAAATGATTTTATATAATGATGAGTGTGGGCTAGAGAGAATCCAGATAGAATTTTATTTTTTTAAACAGTTCCGGGAAAAACATGGCCTTGACTTGGAAGTATAGCACGAAATATTTTTATACAGCATGAGTTCTCATTACCTAATCATATGATTTGTAGACCTGAATTGGAAACCAGGAAATAAACGAAGAAAAATATTCAAGCTATAAAAGATGGGAGTTTAAAATTTTCTTTGTATTTCTGATTAAAGCTATTAGGTAGCTAAATGGTCACCCATGATTTTAAAAAGCATCTGGACATTAAAAATAGGTAAATTTCTGCGGGACTTGGATGTCAGCTATTCCTGAAAAGCTTTATTTCACTGCTTTCCAACCCTGAATCAATCCACTTAAACGCAGCTGTATTTCAGATGCTCAGTGGAACTGTCCATGTAATGCATATAGTTGACAAATAATCTGCAGAAAAAGCTAGATCCATTTGAAGATCTTTTTCTGTAAATGGTATTCACGTTATTTGTACAAACACACAGATGGGATTTCTGCTGTCTTCTTCAGACCACTTCCTCCAGAGAGCTCTCCATCAAATCTCTCTAGTTCTACTCTTCTGGTGATCCAAAGTCAGCACTGGGATGGTCCAAGTGCATGAATTACTGTCTGCTAGAGGTGCACCCCGAGGGCTTCTGTGTGCAGCATCACGTGAGCCCTACTAATGTCACCCTGTTGGTATAAACTGAGCTAGCTGGACCTTAAGGGACAAGATTGTGCACTGATATTGTAATAGAAATTAGGTACTAAGAAGGAGGCTGGAAGATTTAAATATTTCTGCCTCCAGCTTAAGCAACACTAAATCTTGGTCTTTATCTGAAAAACTAGGTGAATTAACCTATTTGGCATTCCTATGCCAAAAATGTCAGTAATGCAACAAGAACCGTCAAAAGAGTAACAATTCCAATCATTACTTTGTAAAAATAATTCATTGGAAGAAGTCGGGAAGAAGGATGAAACATGCCAATATCCTACCCTGAGAATCATTCTGTTGATTTGCACAGGTTTCTTATTATATACCCATCTAATGCATTGGACATGCATGCTTGTGATGACACAAATACTTGCAAAGCTTACCAGATAAACCATGTTCTCTTCAGACAGCAAAACATTGCTTGATGGTTGTGTTTGCTAATTACATTTAGACTCAATGTTCTTAAAGGTCTTTTCCAACCAAAGTGATTCCATCATTCTCTAAATCGCAGATCCTGCTTGTCTTGGTTTAGGGCAAATTTGGCAGCAATCCTCAAGAAGGGGTGATTTATTAAAAATATTGATCTAGTACTGATATCCAACTGTGACTGACCAAGGCTCTCTAACAGTTGAAAATTAGAAAGTGTATGTTTATTGCAACGCTGGGCAGCGTGCGGGATAGCTCCCAAATACACACTGTGATTTAGAGGTGATAACAGAGTCTTTTTATCTATACAAGGATTGAATACCCAAAAGACAAATACATATTCATAATTTAGGTACATCCCATCATTCCTCACTTCGTATGGTAATTAGTCCAAAAGCTATTAAGCACGCGTAGTTTGTTCCTCAAAATGAATCGGTGGTCCCTTTCATGGGGAGGGGTTCCAAAATGAGGAAATAAATGAAGTCTTCCTGGTTCTGAACTTTCTACATTTTCAATGCAAATATGACAAATGAACCCATTGGTAGAACTCCCATTCCCCATCTTCAATTGGTTTCAGAACAGAGGTGGCCTACAATTGTCTTAGGTTCCTAAAAGCTATTTATGAGTTTCTATATTCTTCATGATAAACCCAGCTAAGCAAACATGATGTTGACAAGCAATCAGTTATTAGTTAACTACTAACTCTTAACTTCATCAAGGCCTACCTATTTATTTTGATAAACTCTAATAAGGCTTATCTCTAACTAAAACCTCAGCTCCTCTAAAAACCCTAAATTTCTTTAAAGTTTATGTCTCAGGCCCCCCCCCCCCCCCCGAGAAAGCCCACCTACACGGCCCCTCCCCTCAACTGGTCTGGGAAACATTTCCTCTGAGAGAAGTGGAAAAAATCTGTTTATTTAACAGGGAAAGCACCCCCCAGCACAAAAAACGAACAATACCAGATGACAAAACTCAATCGCCGCTCTGAAGAGACAACAAATTCAGAAAGTCTCTCCTGTGGGTGCTTGCTTGCTCTGTTATCAATCCCTCCGGCACTGGGAAAGGCTGCTGCCCAGATTAGGCCCCCATAGGCCACAAAGTGCAAGCTCTCAGTGCTCTCCAGGTCCCAGTCTGGAGCCTGGAGCAGGTTTGAACAGTTCCAAGAAAAGGGAAAGAAAAAAAGACAGTCCAGGGAAAACTCTGCCTCAGCCAGCTAAACCAACTGAAAAGCAAAGAACACTCTGTTCTGCTCCATCAGTGCCCAGACAACACAGTGCAGCACAGAATGTGGAGCAGTGTTGCTTTTAGAAGAGTGAGTGCAGCCTGTGATAACAAACTCCGTACTTCTTCTTCTCCCCACCTTTGCTCTCAGAACCAGTCTTGAAGGCAGAGAATAGAATATCCAGCATTACCAGAACAGATGGCTGGGGATACAAGCATCATAAAGTCACCCTAGGACACTGCTCTACTGAGATATGTCACCAGACTATGCTAAGACAAAGTTTTGGAACTGCTAATTAAAATTCTACTATCACAGTGAAGCTGAGGAGGAAACACAGCTCACTCCAGTTACCTTGTGGCATGCCAATACTTCCTTTCAATCACAATGGTTTTCGTCTTTAAGTCCGTGACATCACAGGCATAATTCAACATCTTTTGGGCAGGAAGGAAGATATTCTTCTTCTCATTATACTGATGGGTAAGCTGAAATGCAAAGCAGTTAATTCAAAGTGAAACAGCGAAAAAGTCAATAGTAAAACTCACCACAGTTTTGTTTACCAACCCAAGTCCTTACTATCCCAAAATACAAGAACAGCTGTAAAAGCCTTGTGGTTTCTTAATTTTTTCCTATACCTACATGGGAGGGTAAGGGATAAATGATCCCAAACAATGGTCATCCACAACAAAGCATTCTTGACATCATATTCAGCTTTTGCATAGCGAGCTCTTCACCTGATCAAGTTATTCCATTGCAATAGTTTGGGGAGTATCTTAGAGGGCTGCCTGTTGTTTGGTTTAAACCATCTTGATCATTCAGGAACCCAGTAGCAATGAGAAAGTTCAAAATAAGATAGTGCTACGCATTGATTTTCCTATACGACAGACATATTTCTACAAGACAGAAGGCTGACCTAATGCTTCCCTACAACATGGCTGAAGTGGCATCCTGTTCCCCATAGGTTTTTCCGTTTAATTTTAGCAGCTTTCTTACTAGATTAATGAGCTGAACTAACTCAAAAAGGAATCAGATAAGTGCCAGAGCTTTAAAACAAACAACAACAACAACAAAAAAGATGCAAAATGGTGATTTGTGGGTGCAGATTTGAAAACAGAAATTTTTTTGTATTTTTCATAGAGACATGGCATTCTCTAGAATGATATTGCTCCCACGGTTTGAGTTTGGTTTTCTTTTTCCCCCTCAATTGTAAATGTTATGCATTCTTTTTGGCCATTTCAGTAAATAGATTTTCTGATACGTGTGAAAGACAGTCTAAAGTTCCCCTCATTTGCCTCACGACCATTCCCAGGACAGACACTGGGACCCTAAAGACACCGATGGGAATTCTGGCCTGCCAGTAATGGATGAACACCAAAAGTCCTGAGGCCCCTGAGCAGAATTCTGGCCTGCCAAGTGATTGTTCACAGCTGTGTCTTCAGTGACTGCTTCTAGCAGGGCCTGCCAAAGGGTGACCCGGCCTATATGCTTGCACCTGCTTCACGACAATAGACCAGGAATTTTCCCACCTCTTGGCCAGATGAACTTGCTGGGGCAACTTGGTAGCCCCCCCATGGAAAATCCTTCATCTGCTCCGCTACCAGCGTGAGGCACTGAGGTTGAAGCCCCCCTACCAAGGACTGAGACTGAGACACCTGTAATTCTGATGCAGGGGTGCTGGCCTGACTGAAGCAGGATGCCTGCTGAGTGTTGCCTACAGATGTGCCTACAGGACCCAGACTGGTTTCCCCCAGAAAGCAGTCCTGAAACAGTGGGTCCCACTCACTGCTGATACTGACTTATCCTGCTGAGAACATGGACTGTCTGTACCCGTCTTCAATACCTTTTTCCCCCTCAGCAATTTCAATAGACTTCTTCTTCTTGATTGTATCTGTCCCCCCTCAGCCTTTTCAAGATCTGTTTCCCCCGTCAGCAATGGACTATAATAGAACCTTGAGTTAACCAGGACTTTGAGATCTTGCCAAAGTGACTAGGCAAACTCTATTGGCTGGACTACGAGGACTTAGTCTCTTCATGTTTGGTAGCTATACTCCTGTCCCAGTTCAGGGCAAATTTTGGAGAGAACCTCCAAAGGGTCTCCTCTAGGAAAGCAGATTCATTTGGCCCCTCCCCCCAACCGGTCTGGGAGAAAACACCTCCTTGGGGAAAAAGTGGAAAAAACCTATTTATTAAACAATAAAACCTAAACAATATTAAAAATTAAAACCCCTTGTTGCTCCAAAAGAGATGACAAACTGAGAAAGTCCTCTCCCTCGGTTGCAGTTCCCCTCACTCAGTCTCTTATCAGTCCCTCCGGTGCTGGAAATGTTGCAGGCAAGGCCCAGCCTAGTGGGCCACAGGTGCATGCTGCTGGTGCTCCCTGGGTGTTCAGTCCAGAGCAGGTTTCAAGAGGTCCAAAGAAAAGGGAAAAAAGAAAAAAAAACACAGTCCAGGGAACTTCTTTGTCTCAGCTAGCTAAAACTAACTAAAAGCAAAGGAGAGTTCTATCCTGCTGTCTGTTCATCCACAGACAACATAGTCCAGGAGCAGGAATGTGGAGGAGTGAGTGCAGTGTCTGAAAACAAACTGGACACTGCTTTTCTCCCGCCTTCACTCTCTGCAACAAGTCTTAAAGGTGCAATATTTATTATTCAGCATAAACAGAACAAGACGACTGGGGATAAAAGCATCATATAGTCAACCAAGGACAACTCCCTCTCTCTTTCTCCCCCTCTTTTCTATTCTTTTCCTCTCCCTAATTCCTTTCACACATTTGCTGTGGTCATTCTATAAAGGTGCATTTGTTTTGATACTGCAATCCCCTTTCCGTGTTGTCTGTTGCACTCTGAGATCAGTTAAGGAATCATCACCACCCCCATTCGTATGAGCTGATCGTGACATGAAATTGGCGTCACGGACAGGATTCTGATAGACAGAGGGGTCTGCAGGGCTGTTTGTAGTCTCTAACAGGGGAAGGACGATTTGCTTCAGCCACACCTAGCCCCTCATCGTGAAAGGGTTGAACGAAGCTGGAAAGCAAGGAAAGCTCTTTGAATTTCCCACAAACTGCGCACGCCCAGGTGAAATACGCCCCCATACTCTATTGAGGGTTCTGTCTTTAGAATTTCCCAAAAAATCTCTTAGCGCAAAAGGGGAAACTGTTTTTGTTTATGTGTGAATTTGGACTGTCTGGGAAGGAAGGGACAACTTGAAGGAACTAAGCAGGGCCTCCCAGGGAGATTTGGTCTCTTCACCCAGCCAGGGAAGCAAAGGGGAGCACAGCAAAGGCTGTGAGATTGTCTAACTTAAGTTTGCACCTCCCTGTCATGGTTTTGATCCCTTCATAAAATGACTGAAAACTCTAGCACAAAAGTTAAAGCTGAATTTTCTGCTCTGCTTGCTAAATAGAATGCCAAGCCTTCTCCAAGGGGGGAGGTTTGGGCAGAGAACAACTGGTTTAATTTAGAAAATGTCATAGATAGAATTTGTTCTTTACAACAGGAACCAGAAGTTAAACTGGGCAAAAATAAAACCATCCTCTGCTCAGTTTTGGCAGCTTGTCTCACAGCAGCCATAGAAACCCTTTTTAAGCAAAGAAACGAGGAAATAGCAAGAATAGATTCCCTTCAAAACCTAGTTGAAATTTTGCAGAAAGAATTAAAGGAAGATAGAAATGAGATCTATATGTTGCGAGCTGCCCTTAGAGAGGAACTTGCTAAGAATTCACATCATACTGATTCCTCTACAGAGCCAGAGGAAAAGGAAACTCCTGACATGAAACAAATCTATCCCCGTCAGGAACTTGAGGCAGTAAAAAATTGGAGAGAATACTGCTGTCCTCGCTTGAGACCCTTGGTTCAAACAGAATAGAACTATATTAATGATGAGGATTGTTGGAATGTTGGGGGACATAAGACAGATGATGCACTTTGGACCTGGTTAACATAAGAGATTTGATAACAGGATGCCTTGGCATAAACAAACGGAACTTTGAAAATTCGACCTGGATTGCAAGAAGATTAAATCAAACGGGTTTACTGGCAAAAGAAAATCGCATTAAACTCTGCAAGCAAGAGATGTTTTTATATGCGTAAGTTTGTGTATGTGATTTTAACCTAATCATTGTGGTACACATTACTAGTCTCCCTGAAATGGTATATAAGTGCTTGTATCCCACAATAAAATTGGATTCTGATTACCGAGTGGGTCTCCCTGTCTCTCTGCATTGCCGAAAGAGGATCTTGACCCACATATCACAACTAAACAAATACCCTTCAGTGCTACCGAATTAGCTAAGCTGTAAAAAGAATTTGGGCGCCTCCCACAAGAATCAGAGACAGAATATGTCTTCCGAGTGTCCCTCGATGGTGGAGATCAAATTAAATTAACCGGAGGCCAGTGGGTACTGGGGACATGGAGCCTTCTTCACAACAGGAGATAAGGAGGTAAGCGTGATGCATGGTCCCTGACACAGGGTGCGTCTTTCTGGGCCGGGAGAATGAATCCTTTGGAAAGGGGTGACCCCCTGGCAATCGTTGACACCACCGACCAGCTCTTAGAAAGTGTCCACAAAGCCGCCTGCCTGCAAATGATTCATGAAAAGAAATTAGTTCCTGGTTTTGAATGCCCAATGCAATTACCTGTGAAGCCAGAACTAATGACCAATTGAACTCGTGGGCTTCCAGAAACACTTAAACATACAGCAATGACTCTACAGAAAACCATAATGGCTTTGAATCCTGTAGAAAGACTAGATAAGATTCCTCAGGAATTCCCCTGACCAAAGTGGACCTAGAGATCCTGGCTTCACTCCCTACTCTTCCCCCTCACAGCCCTCAGCTTCTCAATCTGATTCACCTGCCAGTAGCCATAAAGTTTGGACATGAGCTGAAGTTGCAGTAGATCTGATTAATTATTGTAGACAATATGGACCTATAAAAACCCCGGCGTAGAAATCAGAAAATAACAAAGGTGCTTGGTTTATTGGGGCTCCTCACAGTGAAAATATAGAGGAAGGAAAACAGATCTGTAACTGCCACCGTTGGTGGTTGTTGGGAATTCAAAAGTGGGTCCCCAAAGAGGTGATGGATGGTTTGCCGCTTGATAAATTGCAGAAAATAATAAATAATTGGCACCAGCGAAAACAGAATCCATTGGCTCAACCCAGTGCACCCCTCCCTTCTCAGGGACAAAAACTAACCCTCCCCCAGCCTCTCCCACAGAACACAGGCAGTGAACCAAAACCAACAGGGTTTTCGGGAAACAAATCTCTCTGCCGCTTACAGGTGGGCAAAGGGGCGGAGCGTGGGTTTATTTAAGAATGCTCACTAAAAATAAATCAGGATATAAATTAAGCCCAGCTATCATGGGCCTCCACAGGCTACTAGTAACCTTTTTGATTGACATTGGGGCTCAAATCTCTGCACTAACAAAAAAGGATGCCCAGAGGTGTGGAATTGTTCCAGCTAAGAGACAATGCTGTGTTCTTAATGCTCTGGGAACTACAGAATCTATGAATGTTGCCTTAGCCTAACTGACGCGCCCTGGAAATGAGCATCAACTAGTCATCAAAATGGTAATTGGGAACATTCCAAATAATTGATTAGGAATGGGTGTCCTTGCTGGGAGGCAGTGGGAAGACTCTGAGGGATTTCTGTGGTCTTTTGGCACACTGCCACTTAACATTAGGCTGCTTCAAACCGCACCCTCCCTACCCTATAATCAAACAACTAATGTAAAACAATACCCTCTACCTTCTGGTGCCAGAGAAGGTATCAAAGCGGTTCTACAGGACTTGAGAAACCAAGGGGTAATAATTCACACACATTCTCCTTTTAATTCACCGGTATGGCCAGTCTGAAAAGCCAGTGGAAAGTGGAGATTAACAGTAGATTTTCGCAGGCTTAATGCCAACACAGACCCTCTTACAGCACTGGTCCCAAACTTAGCTGAATTAATAACATCAATTCAAGAAAAGGCTCACTCGATCATGGCAATGGCAACTATGGATGTCAAAGACATCTTCCTTATGATACCTATACAGCCAGAAGATAGGGACCGTTTTGCCTTCACATGGGAAAGGACAGCAATACACTTGCACTAGGCTTCCCCAAGGCAGCAAACACTCCTCTACTTTGGCCCACCATGCTTTAGTTCAGGAATTAGAAAAAATACCCAAACCTGATCCTGCTGATCCTGTAGCTGATAATCAATACATTTAAGACACTCTGGGGGGGGTGGTGGGGAGGGGGGGAAGGATGAAATAGAGGTAGTAGGGAAACATCAGCAGAAAATAATCTCTCACTTAAAAAGTCTTGATTTGCAGATACCCGCAGAGAAAATTCAGAAACCTTCTCAGGAAGTGAAGATTTTGAGAATTTGGTGGAAAGGAGGCATGACATGTATTCCATCCGATACCCTAACCTCTTTAGATCAAAGGCCTGAATTGAGGAAAGATCTCCAGCAAGCTCTAGGACTATTAGTGTTCTGGAGAAAACACATCCCAGATTTCTCAATAATTGCTAGGCCGCTTTTTGACTTGCTGAGGAAAAGGATGAAATGGGATTGGACTCCTTCTCAGGAAGAAGCATTGCAATTACTGATTTTTGAGGCAACAGCTCACCAAGCACTAGGCCCTATCCATCCCACAGATCCCTTTCAGGTGGAATGGGGATTTGCCTCCTCAGGGCTATCAGTACACATTTGGCAGTGGGGTCCCGAGGGTCCAACGGGGCCTCTTGGTTTTAATTCCTGTGGTTTCAAAGATGCTGAGAAAAGATACACTACCTGGGAAAAGGGGTTGTTTGTAGTTAGCTTAGCTCTCCTAGAAGAGGAAAAAATTGCATGACAAGAGCTTATTGTATTAAGAAGCCTTTTCAAAGTTATCAAAATCGTCAATAATGGGAGCCCCACCCCCCCCCCCCCAACCTGATGGGGTAGCCCAAAGGGCCTCAGTTAGGAAATGGTTCCATGCTCAGATGGAAGGCTACTGTAATACCGTCTCAATAACGGAAGATGCTGCTAAAAATCTAACAATCCAAGGCACTGAGAGCCTGGTTAGCAGCTAAGATAAATCTGCCTCTGTAATCAAAGCTGCCCTTCCTTTCTCCCCCGAACAAGCAGCAAGTTCTTGGTTCACAGATGCCTCTGCAAAACGGGAAGGGAAGGTATGGAGATCTAGAACAGCTGTCTTACACATTTCATCTGGTGAAAGAATCATTACCGAAGGGGAAGGCAGCGCTCAGGCTTGGGAACTCATAGCTGTTTGGAGTGTTTTCTGATGTGAGGCACAGAACATTTCTCTTGTCTGCATTTATACCGACTCTTATGCAGTGTACAAAAGTTGTACCGAGTGGCTTCCTTTCTGGCAGCAAAATGATTGGGAAGTTCACAGAATTCCAGTTTGGCAAAAGGAAAAGGGGCAAGAAATTTTAGATGTTGCAAGCCAAGGAAATGTTGCTATTGGTTGGGTAGCTTCTCAGCAAACAGATGGAAATCCAGCAGGAGAGTGGAAGAATAGAGCTGATGAACTAGCAAGGCTCAGCCCCCTGAAAAAGGAACTCATTAGTGAGGACTGGGATCAACTATTAGAATGGCTGCATGGAAAAAGACAGCACACAGGTGCGAAAGATTTGTACAAAGAAGCTCATGCTTGTGGTTGGCTGGTTACCAGGGAAATGTGTAAAACATGCGTATCAGGCTGCGAGCAATGTCGCAGGTGACTGGAGAGACATCCTTTAGAAGACGACCCTCTGCATTTAAGAAAGGGTAAAGGCTTATGGGACGCGTGGCAGGTAGACTATATTGGCCCCTTTAAGAAGTCAGGAGGTAAACACTTTGTGCTAGTAGGAGTAGAAATTGTATCTGGGTTGGTTCAAGCTGATGCTTTTAGAAGAGCTACAGGTGATAATGCAGTTAAAGCTTTGCAGGGGTGGTTTGGAACTTTCCCAAAGCCACAGGAAATTCAATCTGATAACAGGTCCCACTTCACTGCTAGAGGTGTACAGCATTGGGCAAAAGGTGAAGGAATTAAGCGGTCTTTCCACACCCCTTTCCACTGCCCTCAAGCTAAGGGGATCTTAGAAAGGACCAAGGGTTTTTTGAAAGGACTTCTGAAGCCCCGGGAGGGAAATTGGGACGTTCGGTTATGGGAAGCTGTTAAAAGAGTGAACAGTAGATGGGGGGTGAATGGATGTCCCAAAATCACTGCCTTTTGCCCAACAGCTCCAAGCATCGTTCCCTTACTTCGGCGACCTGACGATTCAAAAAGTCCAGCACATTACCCTGGACAACCTGTTCTGGTGGACCTCCCTCCTGTAGGGAAGTAGCACTAGTGCTGAAAACCCCTCTGAAGAAATATGCATGGGTAGCCTCTGATGCTCTAGGGAAAGAGCATTGGATAAATACATGCTGGATAATCCTATCATTTTAACTCTTTTCTGCCCTCAGTGGAAGGATTCCTGTTGTTTTTACTTTTACAGAAGAACCCTGAGGAACATGAAAATCATCTGAACCATGATAACACTGGTGATGCTTTTCTGCATCCTACCACAATTCCATGGACAGGATCCTGCTGAGTGGTTGTGGTCTGAAGCTACCCTCCATCCCACTAATGTTCTAGGAGCGTATCCCAAGGGTGGCCACCCGAACCTAGAGCCTATAGTGCTGCATGACCCCCAGGTATATGGTCCAAGTGAGTGGGGATGGATCAGAAGGACTGGACTAGAGCCCTAACTGGAACAATTGGTGAGTCGGTTGTGGAAGCATGCAGAAAAATGGAAGGATCTCTCTATGAGAAATCCACCTCCATCACAGTTGCTGGAAATTTTATGGAACCAGATGGGAAAAATGATTTGGATATCCCTTCAGCGAGACTGTGTCCTACAAACAAGTGGGAGTGTGCCAAACAAATTCCCCTTACTCTGTGTTGCTGCCCGGAGTATGTTGGTCATTACACTCTAGGTCGCAAAATGAACAATGTTGCAAGTACAAAGGATTGTAAAAATGAACCAATTGATTGCTGGCATAATTTTACGTTAACTAAACCGACTTAAGTGACATGCCGCTGGCAAAATAACTTGACCAACCTGTTAGGTTGAAAAGGCTTAGCTCATAAATTTAAGATAGACGCTATAACAAAACCCACGCTGAGTACCGTAGTTACATCCCAGTGGAATAGACGGGACTGAGAGCATGAAGCCCACACTGAGCACCATAGTTACACCCCAATGGGTAGAAGGGACTGAGAGCACAAAGCTGACATTGAGTACAGTAGTTACATCCTAGTGGGCAGAAGGGACTGAGAGTCCCCTTAGTCAATGTGGCCTTGGTCCCAAGCTTTTGTTCACTTGGCAGGAATGGGAAAAACAAAAAGCCTGGCAGCTTCAAGGGGTAGTGGGAGAAGAAATTAGCTGAAGGATTTGTGGAACTGCTTATAGCAAAGCAATCTCAATCAGTGTTTTGACAGATCAGACAAATAAACGTGAACAGGTTTGTACGCCCCCAAGCGTACAAGACTGTTGGCACAATTTTACGTTAACACAAACTGCAGAAGTAGTTTGTCTTTGGTCCAAAACTAGTGAAGGCTTTTCTTTTAAGTTGATAATAAATGGTATGAACCAACCTTCTACTACCACCACTCCAGCCCAACCACCGCTTATGCTTAGCCTGAGAAGTTTTGAAATTGGACCATATATAATCAGGAAAACTGGTCAACAACACATATTGTTCAATCTGGCACGGTCTCTTAAACAAGTCAAATTGCTGATGATGCAAAACAATGTCTCAGAAATTCAGCCGGCCTGTTTGCCTTTTTTGCGGACTTCCTTTGAGGGTTGGACCACCTGGCTGCAAAAACAGAAAGTCCATTTTTTCTTTAAAAACGGACACTAAGAGACATAACCGGTGTTTTGGGAACAGGTTTTGGAATTCTAAATAGTATTGATTCTGAAGTACACTAATGGATAAATTGGCTGCCACAAAATGGTTAGAGATTTGACCAAATCAAAACAACCACTGCAATCATCCTTATTGGCTTTGGGAACACAGCAGTGCTTGCTATCAAACATATTACCAGCTTGGGAAAAGGTAAATGTAAGTGATCACAAATTGGTATACTGATGCACTCGGTGCTACACAAAACAACCTTTCTTTGGCTCTTAGCTCTATCCAGGCACAATTGTCAATGCAGTCAGTTGCTGCCTCAATGATAAGAGAAGGTGAAGGCAATTTTCTTACTGAAATTCAGAAAAGAATTTGGGACAGTGCCACTGATTTTGAAAGAGAATTCCAGTCCTGGTGGAACTTGGTGAATTTTACTTATCACCCCATTACAAACACAGCCACAGCTCTTGTGTTAACCGTACGCAATGCCTCAGTGCATTTGAGATTTCCTATTATTGCATTAGGGCTAAATCATGATGGAGCTATTCCCAATCTTTCTGAACATAGAGAATGGGCCCATCAAACTGGTAAAAAATGGCAAAATGTTAATTTGGAATCTTCTATTGTCCGAGAACTAGGCTTCATCTGTGAAAGTAATGCAGTTGCAGCTCAGGATGTTTGTTTGGACACAGAACAAAATATCTGTCATTTTGAAATTCATCCTAACGAGACTTTCGAAACAGTCCTTAAATATATAGGCAATGGGTGTGGGTGCTTTAGAACTGCTTGTGATATGGTATTTGTAGAAAATGCAGTAGTGGATAGTAAAAATCATTCAAATTTTTGCGCTTGTAACTTTACAAAATTGAGGGATGTGATTTTTCTTCAGAAGCTCCAGTTACCTCCCATTACCTTTTACAATCCAATTAAAGACTGATTCACAAACTATTACTGTCCTAGGGTGACGTTATGATGCTTGTATCCCCATCCGTGTGTTCTGTTTATGCTGGATATCATGTTCTGTGCCTTCAAGACTGGCTGTGAAGAGCGAATGTTTTGTTTCGGTTTTGCTATCAGCCGCTCCCCCACAGCTGGCGCGACACAGAGACAGAGCAGTACATGGGTGCTGCTTTTGCTTTTTGTTTTGCTTTTCGCTTTGCTCTTGCTTTGGCTTTGCTCCTGCTTTGCTCTTGCTTTTTTGCTGCTGCTCATTAGTTAGTTTAGCTAAGCAGTCCAAATTTTCCCTGGACTGTTTCTCCTTTCCCTTCTTTGGACCTACTCGGACCTGCTCCAGACTAGGACCTGGGAAACACCGAGAGTTTGCACCTTGCGGCCAAGGTGCAGCAGCTACCCCAGCACAGGACAGACTGATAACAGAGCGAGCACTCCCCAAGAGACTTTCTGAAGTTGTCTACTTTTTCAGAGCGGTGAAAAGTGGTGCCATCTGTATTGTTCCTTTTGTGTGCTGGGGGGTGCTTTGCCTGTTACAGAAACAGGTTCTTCTCTTCACTTGTTTCCAAGGAATCCTTCCCGACCCGGTTGGGGGGAGGGGCCGTGTGGGTTTTGTTTTCTGGAGGGTCCACCTTTTGGAGGTTTTCTCCCAAATTTGCCCTAAACCAGGATATTTACCTACTCCCATTGGGATGAACATTACTTTGGTAAAGCAATCTTTGCTTCATCAGGACTTCATTGAAATATTGGAGAAGATCAAGAAGAATAGACAGAAAGCACTGGTAACTGTTCATCACAATGTCATAGAAATACACCATGTCATAGAGAGAGTAAGAAAAGATGCTGAACACAGGTGGTAGGATACTCTTTTTGGTGGTCACCTACTGCCACAAGAGTCCTGAACAGTATGTGTCATCCCATCATTGCCCTTTTGCGTTTCGTTTTGATTGGGTTTTTTAATCAGCAATCTTACTCATTATGAATTGGAGAATGATGAAAGAGTTAAGAAAATTGATGTCTGTAATTAATGCACACAACTTGGCTGATGTCCTTTTCACTGTGGACATCTCCAGACTATTGACACAAGGCGACTAAAATGAGAGGATGTGTTTTGAAATCGTCTTCAATTTTCTTTGATGATTATAAGAAAATTGCTTTGGATTTTTGGTGAATTGTTTTGAAAAAAAAATTTTAAATTAACTGTTTTGATTTGTTTATTGCTTTATTGCCTTTGATTATCTGTGATTAGTTTCAAATGTTTGAAAAAAATGTTTCAAAATAATATGGTTTAAATTACTGTTATTATATTTGTTTCTTGTTTCCTTACCCCCACCTTTTTTCTATCTTTTCTTGTCCTTCCCTTCTCTCTCTCTGTCTGACGTATTGTCTCTGCTTTCCGGGATATGCTACCAATGTGCGACAAGTACACAACAATAGTACAGAACAGTGCTGATGAAGACCCTTTGAAGCCTGTCGTGAGTCACCAGGTGCTGTGAAAGACGGTCTGAGGTTCCCCTCATTTGCCTCACGACCGTCCACAGGACCGATATCAGGACCCTGAGGACCCCGATGGGACCTCTGGCCTGCCAGTAATGGATGAACACCAAAAAATCCAAGGCCCCTGAGCAGAATTCTGGCCTGCCAAGTGATTGTTCACAGCAGTGTCTTCAGTGACTGCTTCTAGCAGGGCCTGCCAAAGGGTGACCCGGCCTATCTGCTTGCACCTGCTTCACGACAATAGACCAGGAATTTTCCCACCTCTTGGCCAGATGAACTTGCTGGGGCAACTTGGTAGCCCCCCATGGAAAATCCTTCATCTGCTCCGCTACCAGCGTGAGGCACTGAGTTTGAAGCCCCCCTACCAAGGACTGAGACTGAGACACCGTAATCTGATGCAGGGTGCTGGCCTGACTGAAGCAGGATGCCTGCTGAGTGTTGCCTACAGATGTGCCTACAGGACCCAGACTGGTTTCCCCCCCAGAAAGCAGTCCTGAAACAGTGGTCCCACTCACTGCTGATACTGACTTATCCTGCTGAGAACATGGACTGTCTGTACCCGTCTTCAATACCTTTTTCCCCTCAGCAATTTCAATAGACTTTTCTTCTTCTTGATTGTATCTGTTTCCCCTCAGCCATTTCAAGATTCTGTTTCCCCCCTCAGCATGGACTATAATAGAACCTTGAGTTAACCAGACTTTGAGATCTTCCCAACGTGACTAGGCAAACTCTATCGGCTGGACTAAGAGGACTTAGTCTCTCCATGTTTGGTAGCTATACTCCCCTCTCTTTCTCCCCCTCTTTTTTATTCTTTTCCTCTCCCT